>NC_135857.1:15331831-15514331 GCF_031162955.1 Sander vitreus | reverse complement strand
GTCTTACTTAAGCTCTATAAGTTTCTCCACTTGGTATGTTAATGGGCCGGGGAATCCCATCAAGAGGAAAAAGGTTATGTCCAGTCTTAAAAGAAACAAACATGATGTGACCTTTTTGCAAGAAACACATATGTCAGTTGTGGAATCTGAAAAACTGTGTGGAGGGTGGGTTGGATATGTGTTGCATAGTGTGGGGTCTAGCAGGAGTAGGGGGGGTTGCTACATTGATTAGCAAACATCTGCAATTTAAATTAATTAAACAAATTAAGGATAACTTGGGAAGAGTTCTCGTGCTGAATGAAATACAAGGGCAAGAACTAATTCTGGCTAGTATATAGGCACCTAATGTAGATAATCAGGCATTTTTCATAGATTTGGAAAGGAAATTACAAGCTGTAGGGAACCACAACACTGTTCTAGGAGGGGGATTTTCACTTAATAGTGGACCCAGTTCTGGACTTTAGTGGGGCTGCAGCATGCAGGGCCCCTAAAGCCTCTCTCACAGAGGATTTGTAAGACTCTGGGCTTGGTAGATATTTGGAGAATTCTGAACTAGGGCTGGGCGATATGGCAAAACATATGATCACGATAATTTTTTATTGAATACAATAACAATATATAATTTGATAATGCTGCCAGTTTGAAGAGTATCCTGATAATAACTGAAGCCTGAAGAGGTTCATTAGTTAAACTTTAGAATATAGTTTATTAACATAAAAAATAGAATAACATAATGTAATATTTAACTGTGCAAACATAGCTTGGTTTAGAATATATTTTGTGATAAAAGAATATATTGAATAACATCTAAATGTAAACATTTAACTTTGCAAACATGCTTTATCTGCCTTAACAAAACAGTACAAGTTAGTAATGTAAATGCTAACACGCAAAAGAGGACACGATTGTTGTTTTTCAGCCCCACTAGCGCTGCTAACAGCAGAAGAACCACTAGGACGTTGGACAAAACTTGTGGGCAGACTAATGTTAACATGGGCCCGCATTTTTCAAACTCTCGGTGTGGTCGATGGGATGGTACCTTTTCAAGTGACAGAAAAGATTGGTTGAGTTTCCCGTCTTGGTCGACACCGACCGATGGCATATTTTGCAGACCGTGTTAATCTGCACTTTGTCACTTTTGAGATATCCAAACCACTTCCATATAATTGACGTTGGTTTACCTTTTTGGTCAACAATTTCCTCAGCTTTGGAGGATAACGCAAGTTCACTTTCACCGTTGCTTTCGTGCCCATGCCCCTCGGTTCCACTCATTTCTTCAACGCCGGTAGCTCAGACAATGCTCTGTGTAGGAAATGGGCGTGTACTTTGACGTGCAAGCCAAAAAGTTCTTCTTCTTCTACTATTGACGTTTTTTTGGCGGTTGGCAAACAACTTTTGGTGCACATTACCGCCACCTTCTGAAATGGAATGGAGTTTATTTCTGCTGTGTGATAGACAGTTAGATCTATCCATATTGAGTAAAATATGTCCAAAGTTAATCATCGTTATCGACCTGAATTTTATCGTGATCCCATATGGAGATCGTTTTATCGCCCAGCCCTATTCTGAACCCATCTGGGAAACACAAATACTTTTTTTTCCCGTCAGTGTACAGGACATATTCTCGAATAAATTTTTTTGAACGTCCAAATCACTTGCTCCCTCTGCTATAGGATTTGTGATAGGAAATAGTGTAATCTCTGATCACGGATGGGTGTGCCTAGACCGGTTGCCTCAAAGTGAGAGAAGGTGCTCTTATAGGTGGCGCCTTTACTCCTCCCTTTTACAGGAGCCAGAAAATGGGTCAGGTCCGAGCTATAAGATTACTTGGCGTTCAATTAGTCCTTGATTCGTTTTCAGGGGTGGCATGGGAGACCTTAAAGGCTGTGATCAGGGGACGCATACAACATGCTTCATTTCGTTAAAGGAATACACTGGTAGAATTAGAAAGTAAAATCAAATATGCTGAAACAGAGGTTAAGCAAAGAATGTCGCAGGATGGCCTTAGAAAGACAGGGCAAGACACATATTTTGAATCAGGAGACAAAGCAGGAAAACTACTGGCTAAATACATAAAACAGAGGGAATTCGCTTCCAATATTTCTGCAATTAGATCTAAATCAGGAGATGTATTCACAGCAACTGTGGATATTATTAAGATTTTAAAAGAATTTTACACTGATCTCTATAGGTCATTATCTACCTCTACTGATGAGGAAATGTGTTCTTTTAGGGCTTCCCAAACTGACAGAAGAGCAAAGAGAACTCCTTGATGCAGATTTAACTATAGAGGAAATTAAAGAGGTAATGGGGGCCCTGCGTGTGGGGAAGGCCCAAGGGACCGATGGCTTCCCAGGAGAAACGTTTGGCAACTGAACTGGCTCCACTGGCTTTGATAACTTTGGTTCCTAACAGTGTTTCCCCTAGAATTTTTTCAGCAGTGGGGCAGGTGGTGGTGAATAAACGTCAACAGTAACGTTACCTAAGTGAAAAACTGTGTGTAGTTCCTTTTTAGCAACAGTTTGCTTTATTTGCAATCGTTTCTCAAAAACATCATATGTCTTACAATTACATTCCAGGATATGTTAGTGTCCCTTCTCTGTCCTTACTCACAGAAAGAGTTTTTGGATCAGAATAAAAAAAAGGGGTTTTGGCCTAATGTTGCTACTGTGATTCCGTTCAGCTTTACAGATGTGCACATAGCCAATGAACAATTCCAGATACCCAACACATTTTGCAATGTGAATCTCACATCACATTTTCACTCACTATGACTACTACTACTGTCATTAATAAACAGTGCGTATGTTTACATGCACACCAATATTCCACTATTATTCCGAATATGACATTATTCGAATTTGATACAGGTCATGTAAACAGCATTCTTTTAACTGTAAGGTGTCCTTGAATGCTATGAAAGGCGCCCATAAATAAAATGTAGTATTATTATTATTATTATATTCTGGTTGGAGATTCCAAATAAGGCCTTTTTCCGAATTTAGCATTTTCTGATTAAAACGTGGGATATTCCGGCATTATTCAGGTTTTAGAGGTATTCTTTGGACATACAGCGCATTAGGAATATGCGTCTCAATCTGGGTTTCTACTGCAGTTTACGCCCATTTTACAGCCTCTTGCCTGATTACGACTTATGGTCAGCTCTGTGCATTGCTATGGTTGCTGTAAACAAACCAACCAGCCAACAGTTTGCAAGGCTGCAGACCTGATAAGGAGAAACACAGCTACTTTTAAACATTATCAAAGACATGGTTATCACTAGGTTTTTGGATATGCGCACATATCGCTACGTCAGCCTTTTCAAGAAGCTGGTTAAAGGAATGAAAGCGGGACGCTGTGTTCGCACGGTCCAACAAGTCCGGCACCGCTGGTAAACTTTGAAAAAAATCGTATTTTGCATGGCTACATGTAAACGGGAATATTAGTGGAATATTCATATTCATTAGTCTTGTAAACAGCTTAGTTGGAATATCGTCGTTAAACGGAATATTATGTGCATGTAAACGTAGTCATTGTGCCAAAATATAAACAATAACGTTGCCGTCAGTGGCCTTATTTGATAACGTTAGCTACCGTTACCTCCGAAAAAACAAATAACAAATAGACGGTACCCTAGGACCTACCGTTACCTGAAACAGGTGATTTAACGCCACTGCCCATTATAAACACAGTTTAGCGACAAAACAAAATGCTGAGGGAACATTACTGCGTTCTTTCATTTTGGTTTTGAGCTGTATGCATCCCCACTAACCCGGAACAGTAATGTTATACAGCGGTGCGCCGCTGCTGAGGCGGAAACCCTGCCTTAGAAAAGGTAAAGACCCAGGAGACTGTAAGAATTACCACCCAATTTCCTTAATGCAGTTAGATGTTACAAATATTTCAAAAAAATTGGCAAACAGATTAAATTAGGTAATTACTTCTTTAATTCATCCTGATCAGGTGGGGTTTATTCATGGGCGTAGCTCTTCAGATATTCCATGGTCTGTAAATAGACAATCCCAGATGCAGTAGCTGCTCTCTTGATGCTGAAAAGGCATTTGATATGGTTGATATGGGACTATATGTTAAAAATTCTGGAAATGTATGGGTTTGGCAGCATTTTCATTAAGTGGATTCAGGTGCTGGATTAACACCCAAACGCTGCGGTCCAAACTAATGGGTTAATTTCTAAATGCTTTGCTCTTGGAAGGGGGAACAAGACACCCCCTTCTCCTTTTTCATTTTGTTTAGCCATAGAGTCATTGGCAGCAGCACATAAGGGGGGAGACTAATTTCCCAGGTGTCATTGTAGGAGGGATGGTGCATAAACTTATGCTTTATGCGGATGATATATTACTTTTTGTGTCCAAACCTTAGATCAATACCCTATTTGGGATCATCTACTCTTTTTCAAAACGTTCAGGTTATAGGTTAATAGGTTCAAGTCATAAGCGTTACCTTTAACAGCTCAGTGCCCCGTTACAGTCTTGCAATCAGGCGCATTTAAGTGGCCCAATCAAGGTATCCTATACCTGGGTATCTTATTCCCTCCCCAGTTAAAAATTTATTTGGATCCATTATTGAATAAATAGGGGAATCGTTCATGGTGTGAATTGATGTTCTGTAGCTTGCTATTGAAACAAAAAACTGTTAATCATAAAAACGTCATCAACTGGCAATATCTCCTCTTCAGCCAGCCAGCCAGCCAGCCAACCATTTATGCCACCTCTTTAATACTGGTCTGTGATTCTATCTCAATGGTGTAATGATACAGTCTCTTGAACAGTCTGATTCATACCTGTAACCTGCCAATGGAAGAGAACACACACACACACACACACACACACACACACACTGCTTATCTAATCTATATACCTGAGTCACACCAGTGAGAAAGTAGTAGTCTACAGCCACACAGTAATACACCTTCTTTAAACCAAGTTCTGTATTAAAGACTAGTTTAATATCAAACACACTGATGCCACGCTCAACGTGTGGCCTTAGCAGTGTAATCATATACTATTGTGTTTATTAGATTTAAAAGAAAGAGGGCATTAAGTGAGTGTATGAGAGAGAGACAGACAGACAGACAGACAGACAGAGAGAGAGAAAGGTATGGTGTGAGAGACAGGAGCAATAGCTCTGGAGCTCAAGCTACAGCCTCAGGGGGAAAACAGTGCCCTTTCTGCCCCAATAAACCTCATCAGGATTCCTGACATGAGGGCCGCGGGATAGACATTTCTTCACGCTATGCTGTCTGCTGTCCTCCAGCACTGGGAAAGGAAAAGAGGTGGTTTAACATGCTACACTGTCCACACTGCTGCTAGTCATGAGCCCTGTCACAAAAACCTGAGAACTTTTCTAATCCACAAGTTACTTCTTTGAAGGGAGTATTTAGCTTCAATTTAGCTGTTAACTTTAGCACTGCAATATAGGGTATGTTGAAGTGTCTCCATGGGACAGACTTTGTGTGTATGATCTGGTATCCTGGAATGATCTCAAAGATGTATTAATGGCTGTTAGAAGCAGACCTATGATGACATTTAAGCTGATGCAATATGTGGTAAAAGCACATTACTGCCTGCAGGTTGGTAACAGAACTGACACAAGTTTTTTTTTATAGAAAGAGTAGGGATGTGTTAGTCTGTCTAGTCACCCCTGAATCAGCAGAAACAGGCAGTGTAAGATTAATCACAGCGCTGCAGCAGGCTGCTGGTCTCTCTCTACAATACATCCTATATGTTTCACACAGCGACACATACAATTAGAGCATCACCACTCTGAGAGCCAGGGAAGGGGCTATAAACAGGCCACAGGAATGACACCTAATTACTGCTGCTTTTTAACGTCAACTATCCATTTCCTTCAACAAAGATTGCCCATACGTGTGCACTTACAAAAATATATATTGTATGTACATTTACAAAATCAATCAATTAACAGCAAGAAATCTAAGATAAATCCCCAGCATCACATCTCTTGTGCCACTGTGTAGTCTGCAGAATATTGTGGCATTACAATTGTCAGTTAGCTTGAAGGCACAAGCCTAGTTCATGGCTACAACATCCTTAAATGTGAGGACATGACACTTGGGCAAGACAGCTCTCTACCCTTGTCCCCTTTTTCTCTATTGTAGTAACCCTGTCTTTTGTGAAGTGAAAGTAATGTTTGGGCCCTGAAGCTCTTTTGGCTAACAGGGCAGGATTCTAGAGGGTGTCCACAAGCATCAGCATCACAGGGCTGGGTGATAGACCCCAACTCCCTCAGCACTCAGAGCCCCAGCTAATGCCTAGACTTTACCCACACTCCAACATCACTAACCCTAGGGCATTGCCTGCTTCTTTTCCTCTCTGCCATCTCTCTCTCTTTTGCTATCTTAGTGTCCATTTATTTCCTTTAGCCATGCCTGTCTTGACTAAAATAACTAAAGAAAAAATATTATTACCCTAAAATAACACACAAGGACCAGGCTAAACCAGGCTAACTATTTCCACCTGTCCACTTTTCATTTGAACTTGGCTAATTTGTGAAGGCCAATTTGATGCAACAGTAAATACACCCTACCTCTAGGCATAATGGAAATGTGGTAATGATGGGAGAAAGGGACTGATCAAAGCAAATAAATGGAATAAGTGACGGATGCAATTGAGAGAGTGTGAAAAAAAGAATGAAATGGGACCTGGCAAGTAAGGATAGAGTATGGTGAGAGTTGGTGTGTGCCTGCCAAAGTGACATCCTGGTGTGAGCAGAGTCTTCCTTGGGTCCTCATTTACATTCTATTAAAAACAAAAAAAGACAACTAAGAATTTGGTAAGGCCTTCTGTGCCGACTTGCAGTAGTTAGTAAGTTGCAATACAAACAATTCAAGTAATAATGAAAATATTGAGCTGTGAACCCAGCTTTTCTCACATCCATGAGGAAAACAGAGGATATTACAGAAGTTTTGCTGCATAGAAAATATAAAGCTACCTACCAAAATTTCCAGAGCACTGTGTTTAATGCATCACTGACTACTGTAATTGCAACAGTAGAATAACTCCAGGGTGGCACAAGGGCAAATGACAACATAGTAAGATGATGTGCCACTTAATTAGTACCGGCCTTTAAAACCTAATTCAAATTACTATGTAAATGGGGTAAAGGTCTGACATGAGACAGAATACAGGACGACTGTTGCAGGAGGAAAGGACTGATTACGAAAAGGAGTCAGAATACCACTGATAAGGATCAATTAGTTTCCCTAGTAACTGGTGATTTATGCCAGAATGTATCTGTGGTTGGTTGTAGTGATGGCAGATGTTGAAAAGGTAAATATAACATCTAGAGTAGCTGTACTTGTAAATTCCTTAGACACACCATGTCACCAACAACAACTATTTACATTCATTTTCTGAATGTGACAAACACCCAGACTCCATACAAGATCTGAGACCAAACCGTCATACAACATAATTCCAAATCAATGATCCAGGCTGCAATCAAACTGCTTTCCCTTTTTTGCGCTGTGCATATGGAAGTTGTACAGCCACTCATAATGTATAAACATCATAACGCAACAACTGTGTGAAAGGAACTTGTGACTGATAACTATGCACTTGCAACAGATCAATATGGGCTTCTTAGAGCTTTCATACTTGCTTTTTTTATATTTTACCCCTTGAGGACAAAGTATTAGAAATGCCTTTCACTGCAGCACCACAAACCACAACCTCCCACTTTACTATGGAAATGAAGCAACACTCTCTGACACAATCTGAACCAATTCTTGATATGATACTCGTTATAAAAAAATAGGGATAATGGCATAGCTGTTGTGTTTGATATAAGACTATAAAGGTGTTTCTGTTGCGTTGGTATTTTCGCATACACTATACTGCATCATAAAGTAAAAAAAGATCTGCTTTAAGTGGAATTTGTTTTACAGATGTATTCTGTAAATCTATTCTTCTAAGTAAAATGTATTGATTGACTACCTTGTAAACAGAGACCCTTGATTTTAATTTAAGCTAACACACACATTTAACAGCAAATACCTTCAAGTATAAAGTTTTTACTCTCTAATCAATGAGTATGGCTCCGTAAACGCAGGGTAGGAAGATGGGACACTGCACACCTGCTCACAACCTGGAGCATGTTAAAATGTATTTGGCATTTAACAAACAAAGTCATGTAGGTGGTTGAGATATCACCTGAATTGTCACATTTTGAGCCAAGACATAATCAAAATGGCCCGGTGAAATTTAGGCTGACAAGCACTTGCTGTGACCTAAAAAAGATGTGACGAAGATTATAATGGAAAAGAAGGCACACAGGCTACAACAAGCATTGTTAAGGTATAGTTAGAAATTACTCAGAGGACTCTGCTCTTTACTTTAAAGTTAGGGAGGAAGTGAATTCCTTCACAATCTTGAAACATTAAGGTAAATCACACTGTCTAGTGTGGCGGGATAGGGCAGGTTACAAAATATTAAAAATCGTTAGGTAAAGAAGAACCAGGGCTGCAACTCACAAGTAGTTTTATTGTTAATTAATCCCCCTATTATTTTTTCAATTAACCGATCAAATGTTTGGTATTTAAAATACTACACAATAGTCAAAAATGAACACCATGCCTTGGTAGGTGAGTGTTTACAGTGATTACCATATAATGCACTGTGTTGAATGTCAAACCTCTCTCTCTTCACCATTTCTACACAGTCATCTGTCAAATAAAGGCAAAAATATGAGAGAGAAAAAACAAAAACCATCATCATTTCTGGATCATGTCTTTTAAAATAGTTTTTTTTGTTCAACCAACAGTGAAAAACCAAAAGACATTTAAATTACTATAATACAAGACTGTGAAAAGTGACAAATCTTTATACAGGGGAAGCTGGAAACATAAAATGTATGGAGTTATATCTGACTCAGCAACTTCTCATAAGACACATACAATTGTCCTACTTGAATGTGACAGGGTAACTTACAGCTGCTAATCCTATATTCTGATACCTTTAATATTTGTTGATCAATTCATTTCAGGTGTTGGTTTTGACTGTGTTTGAAGTGTATAAATACCACCATTCTGCACTGCATGCTGAGCTGGAGCCTTTGCACTTCTGATCAGAGCTTTAAATTACTTCTTGATACTCAATTTAATGCACAGTTCAGAGTAGCTGAAACTGCTTCTCCACTATCAGTGCTGACTAGATGGAGTAGAAGCATACTGCATTATAAGGGAAGGATGCCAATATACAGGAGACGCATACAAGCAGACCGAGCTGTCAGTAGTACTCAATAAAACATTGTTATCTAAGTAAGGCAAATATTGACTCCAGTGCCACGTTATTGTCACTTGGTTTTGACATAATTACTTTATTAGTACAACTGACAGAAATATCAATTGATGACCATTTAGATTATAGATTTGATCATATTTATTTATCCAGTTCTAACACCAAGCAGATTCTAAAATGTGTTGCTTTTCTCTTCTCTTTATATTATTGTAAATCAAATGCTCTTACGTTTTTGGGCTGTTGGCTAAACAAAATAAACACATCTGTTGCGATGGACATTTTGGCATTACAATTGTAAGTATAAACACTAGGCCTAAATGAGTAATCATTAATTCACATAATCAACAGTTAGATTAATGAATCAATTAATGACAAACTTGTTAAGATGCAACTCCATTACTATTAACCAGCCACAGACATAACTTAACCCTTGTCCTCCAACAGGGTAACAATAAAGACATACTCCAACCAGCCTCCCTGAATGTACCTGACCTACACTGGTGGACCTGGAGAGGAGCATACAGCAGACAACCAGTTAGCTCCCACTAAAAGCTTTTGTTTACTATTAGTTATGTCACCAGCACCACTTCCCGGGAGGGCCTCAGAGGGGGGTGGGGGGTGGGAAAAACGTGGAGATCAGCAGAACTCTATGACAAAGAGCTAACAGCACACTAAACTGACCCATTGGCTGGCGGCCCAACCCCAATAGATGTTGGATGCATACTCCCACCATAGCCAACAGAGTGAAAACAAAATGCACAACACCACACATACAAGAAGAGAAAGCCAAGACAGGGAAATACAGAAGGACTTAAGGAGAGAGGGAGAGACAGACAACACTATTAAATCAATAAAGACATTATCAACCACTGTGGAAAACACCCTCGAAAATTGCTGCAATCCAAACAATACCTTTTGTGCAACAGAGGTAAAGAGCTAGTTGCTTGCACCGTCCACAGACTGCTTTTTGGGGTCTTGGATCATGTTTTACTGGTAGAGTAACAATTATGACTTTTATAACACAGGGCTTGTGAAACCAAAACAAACTCACTCTAAACATATCAACCCGCACACTCTGAATAAAGGGAAGAAGAACAGACAACACATTTGTGTAGCACAGTCTCAAGCCTTCACATGCAGCAGTAAATCTGAGATGACCAAATATAGTCCACTCTATGATATACTGCACTGTCTAATAGCAACCTAACATTAGGTGCTTTATGACATCAGGAGTATCTCTGTGATGTATTTGCCAATCAACAGCAGTCATTTTACTGCTAAAAGCAACCAAAGATATAATAGTATCAACACTGGTTTAGTTAATAGCGCCAGTGGGTTGTGGTAATACTATTATTATTATTATTTTTAAACACAATTCAGCACCACAATAGCAGTTGGTGACAGACACTGTTGCCATCATTGCAGTGGGGGAAGGGGGTCATGTAAAATGGGATTGGGCTTTAGCCTCTAGCTCATGCCCTAGCCAGGAGGATATTTCAGATCCCAACCTGTGCAATAAAGCTTCCTTCCGCTCTGAATCCACCGACCACATTCCACTGTATTGGCCTGCTTTCCTTGCAAGTATGTGGGATTCAGGTGGGGAGGCTTGACGTAATGAACAGCTTCACTTCTCTGTTTCACTGTCAGAGTACATCAAATTGAGAATAGAAACCTCCTAATTCACCAGGTACCAAAACACAGGGGAATTCATTATTCTAATGACACAATAATAACAATAATGACAAATGATATAATGGATTAGGATGATACAGACTGATCCTTTTATACCATTTAGTGTGTTCCTCTGGTCATGACACATTATTTAGCAACAGTGTCCAATCTTTGAGTTTAAGTTGACAGACGTCTTAGATAAGGTGATTAGTTGACGAAGCTAAGGTCTTTTTCTAAATCCAGAGATTGTTTTAATAGGTGTAGGAGAAGGTTAGCTTTAAAGGGCTTAAGGTGTAGTAAAGATGTTGAAAGGTGTACAGAGATCCCAGGCGACTGTTCCCTGGCACACAAAAACTGGCAGGCCTGCTCAATCCTTGGACAAGTACTACTTTAGTGTCTTCAGAGAACTCCATTAGCCATGCTGAAATCAGCAATGTTTTCATCAAGAGCTGATGTCCTTCCTTGGTAATTAGATTGTATAACATAGTTATTATGAGCACAACGCCACAAAGAAGTGCATTACATCGACCATGTAAAACAGTTTTCATCAGACTGCGGGTCGTCTTTCATGTTAATATCATCAAGAAACTTTTAAGAAAATGTTGTTTTACAACTGTGAATACTCAATGTGTGCATGTGGAGTGCAGACAGTGCATTAATAGAAAATACTGTACCTGTCAGTGAAGCTGGACTGTGTGTCACTCATTGGGCTTCCGGTTCTAGATTTGCAGCAAATTATATCCGATTAACATTTTCCAGAGTGTGATGAGGCGATTTCCTGGAGCGACCTTCTCGGGCATTCGTCTGAAGTACGCAAGGATTTTGAGAATGGTGTTGACAATAGATGACTTATATAGGACACTGCTGGGTTGCTGCAAGGCACGTCCAAATACTAGAGGAAACAAAAAAACTACCTATGCGCTATCTGTAAACCAATAATCCTTGCCAAAATTGAATAGCAAGGAATCTACAGTGCAGACCTAAATTAATCGGGGCCTCTGTCGTATTAGCTGTGCAGTCAGATGATATCCTACCCCGGCTATAAACAATATTTTGCAAACACAAATAAATATACTGCGTCAGCTGGCACAAGTTGTCGTGCATGTATGAACTCCTTGTATAAATCCTTGGCATTCACATCCCAGTTTTCCGCCGATATGAAATGTATAAACAATATGTAACGTTATTCCAATGCAACAGACACCTTGGCCCTGCAATGTAGTCCGTCTGCCACCACCCCAGTTCGACTGATTGGCCTCGGTTCCTAAATGGTCTCTGAAGATGCTGAAAATTCCTCCAGTCCCATTTGGTATTCCCTGCTCCCAGAAATGCCTGTCTGTGACTGTGGGGACGACTCTCCCGTGACCATGAGAATCGCTCAATACCGAGTTTAAACGACCCGTGTTACAAATTAGCAACAACTGCAGCTAATGTTATACCGGTGTAAGACGTTAGATTAAAAACAAAATGTTATATGGTCGATTAAAAAAAAGCACAATGGCTTTTCAGAAGATTCTTTCTTACGGAAAGCGTCTGGCGTTGAATCTCACCAGCTACCAGCTAACAAAACAGATGAGCTCTTTCAGCAAAAAAAACTTTGCTTCGTATGCTCCTGTTTCGAGTGCAAACTAAGCAAACTCCCGTTCACAACAATGAGCCGGCCAACGACCGAAAAATATATATACAACACGGCATGAATGTTGACTGGCTTGTTTCCGTGTTATGTCCTTCAGAAAGTCTCCTTAGGAAAAGAAAATCCAGTGAAGTCGGTTAGCACAGCGCAACGTTCCTTGACTCCATGTTTCCAAAATTCAGTCCTTTCTCGGCAGAATTCCCGTGGATGGAAGCAGGCTAGCTATGTGGCCAGCTAACGGGACAGAAAGTAACACCAGTCCTCTGTAAACAACGGCAAAAAGCTACAGAGGCGGTTAAAACTTTTAGCGAACATCAAACGCTGTTTTTTTCAACGCAAGACGTTATTTGTACACTAATATAACTTGCGGAAAGGTACCAAAAATCCCACTTTTGCCGCTAGCAACGCCCTAGCCAGCTAGCTGTTGGAGTCCAGTAGCGCTTCAACTAACCACTTCCGCCGGGAGATGGGAAAACTCATTTTGTTTCAGCATAATGTTAGGGAACACTGCTGCAAAGTAACACGACAATAACAACAACAGTACCTATGATACCGCCGCCGCCACCACTACCACCACCACTACTACTACTACTACTACTCATAGTATGGGTAGTATAGCATTCATATAGTATTCAATTTAGTTTAAATTAACGTTAGGCTATACGTTAGGCATATATTATGAATACAAAATATAACATTATGGACCTGCACCGATTAATCGATTGACAAAAAATGAATCTGCAACAATTTTGATCATCAAATAATCGTCTGTTGTATTGATTTTTTGGGGGGGAAATGGCAACAACAACCAAAATCCCGGGTTGCAGCTTTTCACATGTGAATAGTTTTCTTGAATACATATTACATTAGGCCCTGGGAACTTGTGATGGACATTTTTCACTATTTGTTGATTATTTTCTAGACCAAACGATTAATTGATAATGAAAATAATAGTTAGTGGCAGCCCAAATACTAGTAGCCCACATTGACTATTGAATATAGACAGCATCTCTCTGAGTTATACTAAAGACTATAGACTAAACAATTGTATTGGTTTTATAATAATCATTGATAATGAAAAGAATAATTAGTTACAGCCCTAGTTGTTTAGATATGTATTGCGTGATTGTTTACTTTTCCATGGCAGGGGAAACCAGTCCTAAGAGTTTTCCAGTAAGGAGGCACTTTTCTTTAGGTGGTTGATAAACTTGATGATTATGCATGTTGTTGTATGATTATTTCAATGTTTTCATGGCTCTGTGGTTGGTCTGGGACTGGGAGAACAGTCATTATGTCCATTATTTACAGCTTACAGTCCAGTCCTTTGCCCATCATCAACAAGGCACTCATATGTGTGTGTGTGTGTGTGTGTGTGTGTGTGTGTGTGTGTTGCACTACCACAATGAATCTGTCCATATCCTATTTACCTTTAATAGCCAGTGCTTGTGAGTAAAATTATTCTTCTCTACCGGTATGATTATCTTCACTGTGTTGTGCCTTGTAATTATATTTAATTATTTATATCTCTGGCCGACACTATACTGTACAATACTACAATATTATGCAATACACTGTATTACATACAGTATCATCAGTACCATACACAGTATTAAACTTTGCACGCTCCAATGCATGAAATAATTTAAAAACTGTTGAATTCATGCTGAAAAGGACAAAAAAACTGGCCAATTTTGATTAACTACAAGTAGAATGTGACACAATGCTATTATTATTTTTATTATTTTTAAATATTTTTATCTTAGCATTGCCAAATGACTGCTCAAGTTGCCTAACTAATCATTCTTATATCATTGATATGACACCATCATGTGGACAGTTTAGGTAACTGCAGTCTCAATCCAATAACAGTATCGTGGCATTTAATGATGCAAATGCAGCTGATCCCTTAGTTTTAGTTTACATTTTGTTGTTTAAAATTGATTTAAAAGCATACAAACAACCTATCCCATCTTTATTTGACTTCACGCAGAGATTACAAAGGCAAATCATGAAACCCCAAACAGAAAATAGTTCTTCATTGCTCCTATAATTATGTTTACAGTACAGCACAAGACAAAAACCAAACAAAACATTAGGAAAGTACATTCAGATAACTAAGGCACACACCAGTTAGATTTTTACTTTCTTGGATATAATGGTGGTGATGCTCACATAGTTCTTAACAGTGGCAGCCAGGTAAACAGCAACACATCAAATCTCAATCAAATTTAAATAGGAAAACAAAGGGATGGCTGAAGTTTTAGCACATTACTGCATATATCCATGTGCACTAAAGTAACAAACTAAAAATTGTCATAATATTAAGAACACCAATATAAAGTCTGAGCACAATACAAACCTAGTAGTTTGGTAACTTTCTTGGAATGGAACAAATCCAGTCGCAGAGCGGGCTCAATCGTAATATTTTTTACACATAACAATCCACCTGCCTTTATACCATAATGCACGTGTGTTTTGTCCAGGCAATAAGGTTGGAATCAATATCACAATATTGAGATGAATATTTTTCTGAAAATGAATATCACATTATGGCAAAATCACACATAAAATACTAAAACTCCCACAAAACTCTTCACACATAAATCCAAAAAATTAAATAATTTTTTGTTGTATGTTAGTATGTTTGGAATGAATGGAACACAATTTTGCAAAACAATAACCCAATATCATTATATCATCTCAATATGATTTTACTGACAGTCAATAAATGATACCTATTTCCCAGCCCTACTGTAGTTGTGTGTGTCACTGCCTTGTGTTAAGACTAAATGTAAAAATCTAAAATGTTAGGGGCTAGAAACAAAAGATGCATGCATGATTCCACAGGTTTTCGTCTTCTGAAAGTAGTGTATGTTTGTCTTAAAGATTACTAGATCTATCTATCTATCTATCCATATATGTAGGACAAACGGAGTATAGAGCTTGTACATCTCAAAAACATTTAAAGGTGCTGGATCAAAAACATAGAAACATAATAACTGAAGAAGTCAGATAAAAGACCAGCACACTGTACAGATAGCTCATAATACATTGTATTTAATTGTCTTGTCTGACAAGATCTCTGTGAGACTGAACCACGACCATTAAATTAAATTAAGCTATCAATACAGAGTATGGATCCTTTGAAATCAGAAACTTCAAATAATTGAATATACTATAAGGTACAAATTGTGACTGAATCTGACACAATATAACCCAACATTTTAAGCTATTTAGAGTTAACATATATCCAAATGGACTGCAAAATAATAGCATTGCCACTGTAGAACTATGTAATTGAGAGGTTTTCTCTTCATGTATCCCTTTACACAAAGCAAATAAAATGAATGACATTTTTTTAGGAATAGGATTTCAGAAGTGTATAGGAATTACAATATATATTGCTATAAAGTAGATTAAACAAATTAATCAAACACATCACACACACATTTCTCTGGAGTCCATCCCAACTTTCTGGTATGACTTCATCACCCTGAGTGCACCTTTCACATCTGCGCAAAGTTTCCCATGCACCAAAAACCCCACAGGATCACAAGGAGGACAGGCATTACATGTTAACTGTCTCTTTCCTAACATTGAGCTTTCCTTTGGAGCAAACCATCACATATGACTAAGCCACAGTTCACTGCAACATCTGTTCATGTGTTTATAGAAAGTGCTTTGGTTTTCAGTGACATAAACTACATCTGTGTTGTTTGTTAACCGCACATTTTACACAATAATCAAACATGTGTTCAGCTGCAATATCTGCATAATTTATTTCAAAAATGTGCAGGTGTTAGACCTTACAGATAGATCTCACAGGATTTTTCTCGACTCAGTTTAACATACAAAAAGTTGATTTTCTTTGTACTTTTCCTTGCCCGTTCAAAGTGAAAAACAAAGACACAGATTTCCTTTAAAGAAGCACAAGCCGATCAGTCTTTCTTCTCTTCATGACCATTAGCTGCCACTGTCTTTTGTTGGACTCTCTTCTGTTTGTTCCAGCTCTTGCTCTTCCGAATGGCAAATCGAACAATGTCCACCATAAACACCCAGGATAGAGCGTACATAGCCACTCCCCCACACTTGATAAAGAATCTAGGCCTCGGTGAAATCAGCTCACAGTATAGCATTGTGCCTCCCACAAAGATTCGCATCATCACAAACAGCAGCACAAACAGGACGTCCACAACGTCCCCCAGCAGTGTCCCGTAATGTCCTGTCTGTTTGAGGAACCAGCGTGCCTGCAGGAGGGGGTTGGTGATTTCACTGCCAAAGAGTACCGCGCAGGACTCGATGCCAGACTCCCCCAACCAAAGGGTCAACAGGATTCCCAGGATGCTCATGGTGTGGTGGGCCAGCATAACGGGTCCCTCTGTGCGGTAGTACACACACCAGGCCATATCAAAAATAAAGTAGCCTAGGCTCACAACCATGGCACTTATCTGCAGAGGAGTGTTTTTAGTACCTGTATAGCATCCACAAGAACAGAAACAGTTCTCAGTGAGCATATCTTTTAAATGCAAATTTACAACAATCATGCAATCACAGAGGCAACACAAATTATTGCTGTGAGGGGAGCACATAGTTATTAATATCACCATGTAGAAACAAACTTCTGATAAGTAACTATACAGAATAAAGACAGCAAAGGTAAAAATATTTGGTCACTGCTGAATGGTTTATTCACATTTTGAAAATTCTTCCAATTGGTAGTTCTAATTTAACTGTTGACACTACTAGACTAGCTGTATCAAGAGAAAACACATTTTCAACAACATACTAATCAATGCAGAGCTAAAACAATTAGTCAATCAAGACAAAAATATATCTGCAACCAAGGTAAAAATCAATTTGTCATTTTCCAAGCAAAAACTTTTTGAAATCAATTTGAATCCTACCTGGATAAGTGAAAGGCCAGGGTCCATCCACATAGCCTATGTATGATGTGATGCAGACTGCCAGGATGCCGTGTACCAGGGTGACAAGGCGACAGTTCCACTCGTAACTCCTTGACGTGTTAACGTTACACAAGATAAAGTAGAGAGAGACCCAACAGGACAGGCACAGGAGAGCACCAACCACAACCAGTGCCATCTTCTCTTCTATAGACAAAACAAACAAGAAACCCTAACTAACAGTTTCTCTCAAAAACATGTCTGTTAGCAGTCATCAATCCAACTTTGAATCACATTACACAAAAAGAGAAAAATCTATAGAGGCACATCTTGCGCTGTAATATCGCTTACAGTAGAAAGAGACAGCATTACCGTCCAGAGACTTGGACTGTGCAATCCTTTGTAAGTGACCAACAATTAGCCTTTGCTTGAACTATAATAGCACTATAGTTGGCCGGCTGAGGGTCTGGTGGGGTGAGGGGGACGTCTCTTCTTCTGCTGTGACGTTTGTACAAGGAGGTGAGACCATGCAGATGGGCAGGCCCACCCTAACTGGACTGGAACAAGATGTATTGAATCTCAAAGACTTCAAGCTAGTTTCAGAACTAGACGAGAGGTTACTGGGTGCTGGGCCTCAGACAGTTCTCATGAGAGAAAGGTTATTTCAGCTGTTGTTAAATTACATGAGTAACAATAATAAAATGTACTGTTGTTGTCTTGCTTTTATGGATACATGTCAGGATGGCATAGGGAGGTGAAGCCGTAATATTATATGTTTTCTTTACATAGCAGCATGCAAAATAGGGTGGCAATTACAAATTATTTTCTCAATTAAACATTTTAAAATGTCAGACATTTGTGAAAAATATCCATTATAACCCACTGTGATGTATTCAAATTGCTTGTTTTGACCAACCCACAGTCCAAAACCTAAATATATCCAGTTTATTATCAATATAATAAAAAAAGAAAAGAAAAAAAAAAGCATCAAATCCTCACATTGGAGAGGCAGGAAACTGTGAATGTTTAGCATGTTTAGCAATGAAAATGACTGAAATTATTAATCAATTATCAACTTATGGATTTATCATTTCACCCGTCATGTAAGCTGCAATGGGTAGATGAGATACTAGGACTGTTTGGAGCTTTATGAATGAGAGAACATAAGAAGGTTAACTTTGGTTAGGTTTTATTCTGTCATACATAATCTACAGGTAACACACCTGTCCAAACACTACAAACCAAAACAAAGGACACAGATCAAAATCCAACATGGGATCTGGACAAGCAAAGACAAAAAAGATCAAATGGAATAAAACAAACTATGTAAATTATAAATAGCATATAACAAGGTGTAATACATACAATTTAAGTGAACACCAGAATAGACAACTCATTATCTCACATTTCCAAAACTGTTTTTTTTACCATTAGGCAAAATAGATACAAAAGATAGATTGTAAATAGTTCTTATGTACTTCATTGTGTTATGTTTTGTAACCTCTGTGTTCTATGTGGTAGGCTACTGCTATCTTGGTCAGGACACTCTTGTTAATTTTTTTTTAACCTTAAATTAAAGTTAAAGGTTAAATTAAGTTATGTAACGTTATAAGGTTACACACGTGAGTTAACGTTACTAGGACTATTATATGCTTTTTGAATGGAATACGTTTTTAGGTTTTTAGGATGCTTACATCAATAAGTTGCAGCTACATTCAACTATAACAATTTAATGCTGCCATGGAAGCCTGAAAAAGGAACAGCTGATGCTGGTAAACTAAAAAGGGCAGGAGGTCCAGAGCGTATCCCTAGCTACTGTAAGAGGATGCTCACACACCGGCTAACTGACCAGTTATGGCTCAGTTAGCTATGCTAGCAAACTAACGTTACGAGGCCAACAAAGCGTTTTCCTAGCTATGATATTGTAAATCGTTCACAAACGCAGTAAAATGTCATTACCTTGAGGTGCACATATGGCTGTCTCTTCGTTTACATCCTGCGTGTTTTATGTCCTGTGAAAATATGCTTCTGAAGGAGACTGTCAAAGGTTTGTTAGCAGACACTGCTATCGGTTGGCTTTGACGTGAGCTCCGCCGGTGGTGGTGGCAACAACAGCCTCCTTCAGCATCCCTTCATTCCCCTTCCACTTTATTAGCCGTTGTATATGCAGATGTAGCAACTAGTAGCTAGCTAGTGTTAACGATGATTATGCCCCGATTGTATTATCCCATACTACACCGTAGTTTAGGCAGGCTTATTAAATATTTAACCGAAAAAGCAAATTTCCATCCTTCTTAATATCTTCCCAAAGCGATTGGAAGTGGCCTGTTTTTGTTTTTTTTGTTTAAAGAATGGCGACACCTTGTGGTCAATAGCACATATTACACACAAGTTCTCCTCCAGCAGAAAGGACAAGATGGAAGAACTACATTCATTATTAATTCACTAATATTCTAATGTGTAATAGGGGTGCTGCACAGTGGTGTTATGGTTGCAGAGAACATCTTACCTGAATGACCTAGGTTGAAACCTTGATACCAAGCCCTACCGAAGTATCCACACACAATGCATTCCCACCCCTCGCTGCAGCTATGCCTGTGCTTGACCTCCCAGGAGTAGGCCAGTAAACAAATATTTTCCACATGAACACAATCAAGCATCAAATTATCATTAGAATTGAATATTAGGGGCATCCTGGTAACCGAGATTCAGATGCTGATTATGTAGTCATAACATTAGTAGTTTGAGTCCAGCCTGGGACCTTTGATAAATGTTACCGTTCTCTTTCTCCTGTCAGCTCTATACTGTATACGGTTGAATAAATATCATGTAAAAAATGCCTCCAAAATACTATTAAAAAAAAACAACATCTCACAACTGTATGCAGTGCAAAGAAAGACTTTATTGAAACAATTCATTTAAAACAACTCTTAAATGGTACATTAGCTACCTATTTGCTTCATTTTCTCCTTATGGCAACTTTTTTACAACATATTAAAAACTCTTTCATAGAAAAAAATATGTTTAGAAACTTAATCTACAATTACATCGCAAAGATATCAGCGGAAATGTTAAGGCACTTGATCGCCAGTAAAGGCCAAAAATAGAAATATTTCACTCATTTGGTTCTTTAGTTAGCAGGACATACTAAAACACAAAACAGAAAATGATCTTTTGATATTCGAGTAAAGACTGAAATGAAGATGGAGGTAAGACAAACCAAAATCATACTTCAACCTATTGCTCTAAAGAACAGACAGACAAAATTAAATTTGGTCCCATGAGTTAAGAAGTGCTTCTTGAATTATGCATGAAAGATGATCAGTGATTTGAGTTGCATAAATTATATTTTACATTTAACAGTTGACATAAACAGTCAAAACTGAAAACCAAAAAACAGAATTTTGGCATTGGGATACAACAGAAAATGTAAGAAAATGGAACACTGTTTAACCAGAAGGTGGCAGTATAGATAATAAAAAAAAAAAGCCGTACTGCAGTTTTAGTGAACCCTAACATGGGAAAACACCACAGTGAAAAGTCTGTTTCTAGAAACTGAAACATTACACCCTTCTTTTGACAGTATTTCCTTTGACTTTGGTTTATTTGACACTTTTAAACAAACTGAGAATGTGAGTGGTGGGCATGAGGTGTCAACTGTCCTATTAAAGAAGATAATAAACCTGTTTATCCACACTCGTACAACCATGAAAATGTGGCAACTGTCGCTAGAAGTATGGATAAGTTTAGAAACAACATCCAAAATCCAAGAGTTTAGAATGTTCTGAAATGTGTTTGAAAACTTATTGTCACTGGAGGACCTGTGGTTTAGACTTTAGAGCTTGATTAATGCAAAACAATACAAAAAAAAGTTCTCAATAATTTCAATTTGCAACCAAAATAAATAAAGCCAGCACTGAAGAAGCATTACCTTTGTCAGCCAGCTTACATTATATACAGGCAGTTAGTTTTTCACAGAGCTTTATAAGAAAGATAATTCCATAATCTAAATTTTCCTTCAGCAGGATGAAGATTATGTTTATCCAGTATGACTCCTTTGATCAGAGTGAGACTCTGTTGCTCCTTTGCTGATGTTTAACTGACCAGAAATGCACTGTCCAGCTTTGTGCACATTGTAGCTTGTTTGGGAGGTTATTGTTGTTGGCACTGTCATCTGCTCCAATCATTTCTCCAAAAAGGCACAAAAGTGACAGCTTTAGGCAAAGTCACATTATAGCTGACAACGCTATGTCATTTTCCCAGAAAAAGCTTAAAAAGGTAGTGGGTCCTCTTAGAATGATGTGCTGCATCTCTCCTTCTTCAAAGGTTTTGGTCTCATTTGGAACCTGAATTCATTTCTGTTTCAGCTTGGCCATCTGGATCTCACCACTCCCCACCTGAGACAGTTTAGCATCACATAAACTGTGTTACTGTGTTTACTTTGAATAGCATGGGCGGGGAAGCATTGGCTTGGCTGGGGGAAAATTTTTTTTTTTCTCTTTTCTTAACCATCCCGAACAAAATGCTAGGTCTCTTCGTCCCATAGACACAGCTGTTTTTGGGGAACATAGTAAGTGAAATGGTAGCCCTTGCTGCAGCTCTTAATGCCACATTTGTAGGTGGAGCCTTTGCCCGTGGTGTCCCGGCTGCGGCAGTACTTCAGCAGACATGGGTACCACTCCAGGCGCAGGCTGTATGTGCAGAGACAGGGCTGCCACAAGTCTTTAGTAGAGTGACAGGCCTGAAAGCCGGGCACCTCTGTTGTTTGGGGCAGGACATCGAATATGGAGCCATCCACTCCTATAACACAGACAGCAGAGGGGCATTATTGTCAGAGCTTGCAGTATTAAAAACAAAAAGCAGCTGTTGTGTGCATCATTCTCTTTCTAATTTCACTCAATTAAATACTGTATTGAACTGAATAGGGTTAACAAAGTGGCTAAAAGGAGGGGAGATGGTGCCGTAAAAGGGGTGCTTTGTTATGCAAAGGAGATGCTACTGTGATTCCCTCCGCTGATAATGGTGCGTAGTGCTTGGTGAACCATGACCATCAACATTGTTTCCTCTCTAACAGTGCTGTCAGTGGATAATAGTGCTGTCATATGGATTCTACTCAGCCTGGATAATATGGACTTTATTACAACTAGTACAGTGCCCGTTCAAAATGTGCCTGTTTGGAACAGGCCGGTTGCTTGGCCTGTGGTATTGCTGCTTTTAGCTTTCTCCAGAACCATTGTACCCAAAAATTACTTACAGAAGGCCCCCAAAGCCACCCAACTGTATACTACTAACTTACTGTGTACTTTTACTTCAAAGGAAAACATTGTACTACTACATTTACCTGACAGAGAAATGTTAATGGTTACGTTGGAGATTCAGTTACTCACAAAATATCACAATTAAAATATGACGCATAATTACACACTAAACTATCTAGCATTAAATTAGAGTGGACAGCTTCACCTTGAACAGACGTTTAGTAAATGTAATTACATTGTGCTGTTATAATGCCTCTTTTCACCTGAAGTAAACATTTGAATGCAGGACTTGTACTGTGCAGTATTAATAGTTTTACTATTAATAGTTATACTTCAGAAAAGAAAGTTTTTAGTACCACTGCCAATACTGCAAGTTAGAGAAATGATGAAAAGTAAAGGAAGACGCTGTTTGCCTGGGCCCCCAAATCATTATATTATTATTATTATATTGAACATTTCAGTTAATTTAGTCTCGCCAAAACCAATAATTTTGTTATTTTAGTCAAACTGATTTCACATAAGACACACACACACACACACACACACACACACACACACACACACACACACACACACACACACAATCTCTATTTAGAGATGTTTAACTGATTCTTTTTTCAAGATTTATCATGAATGTAAAGAGAGAAAGAGGAAGGTAAATATAGACATAATGAACAGTAACAGAGCCTTATCAACAAAAAGCCAGATAATACTTGGAGAAAAATCACTCAGTGGAAAAAGTGGAAAAAGGTGTTTGGGTGATAAAAAACAGGAAAGAACAGAAATATAGTGGTTAGAGACAATCTGGAGGGATGGGCAAGACGCGAAAGAGACAGGACAACAGACAGACATTTTGCCAAAACAGAACTTATGTTTGTTCATCATTGAAATTGGCATAAGATGACCTCCGACCTTTTTCCAGCCAGTGTTTGACATCGGACTCCCTGGTGTAAATGGCCTCATGGGCCTCGCTGCACATGTTGTGGACATGGGAGCTGAGTTGAGAGGCCTGACTTAGATTGACTGCAGCGCTCATCGTCAGCTGCTCCAGTCCTCTCCGCTCCTCTGCCAAGCGAATAGCCTGAGGATTTTTCTGAGCAGACAACACAAAAGATCAGTGTTCACACCCTCAGATGCTCTGAACAATATACTGTAAATGTTGATTATTTTTTTTTCCCAAGAGCTGAAAATGTTGACGTCATACCTGTCTGAGACGGGCCATGGACTCGCTTGGGATGATCTCATTGCGGCTGAGACGAGAGATGAAGCACAGAGCCTGGTACTGGTTCTGTCCTCTTTCCAGCTCGCCCAGGATCAGCGCTCGGAATATCTTCACATCCTGCAAGACATAAGGGATGAGAGATGACTGGCTGAACGGATAAACAGACGATTCCCAGAAGACAGTGAAATGGTGCACGAAGCGAGGTTATAATAACTTACTGTTTATATGTGCATGCTCATACGGATTACAACAAATATTCTTTCCATTGCGCTACTTAGTGTAGCACTTTTCCAGACACTCAAAAGTAATTCAATATGTGGAGTTCAAAGATGTTCAAACAACTGTCTGCTAAAAGTAAAAAGGGGTTTATATTCACAATGCCCTTAGAGCCTCATCTGACAGTTTGTTGATACTTTTTATAGTCTGTGGGCCTGTGCAACTGCTCCAGTCATGCTCTGGTTTTTTGTAGTGTCAAATTAAGGCTCTGGGCCTGTTTCTTGACTTATCTGAGTTTCTCACATGCCGTAAAAGTCAGAAACATTTTACCATGCCGTTTTAGGTGGAACTCGAAAAGTAGGAGTAGTAGGAGTAAAAGTAGGTGATAGTGGAGAATTCACAAACTTGTTGCTGTTGGCAAGTGTGTGAGCGATCTGGCGCCAAACCCAAGGCCATTAAGAGTTCTGTAAGAGGGCATGCAAAGCATGATGGGAAGCTTCAACAGTGGGGAGAACAGAGCAGCAAACCTGACTCCCTATTCATCAGACACCCCCCCCGCTTCATCTTCAAGACAGACACAGTCCCAAACACCCCTCCTCCGCTTTTCACACACCCGTCTGAAGCAAACAGGCTGCAGTTTGAAGGCTTTCACTCCCTGAGCAGGAAGGACTCTGGGATAGATAAACAGCCCGGAGATAACCCCATTGAGTTATCCCTAAGCTCTTTTGTCCCACTTCCTGTATGCAGAAGTGTACAAACTGGCAAGAAAGCAATACAACCTGCCTTAGAAGTGTTTACGCTCTGTAGTTCTTGATAGACTACTTTGTATGATCACTGGTTCTTCGTTCTAACAACCACTTTTGTCTGTGAAAAGAGTTTCTGGCAGGCGTACAATACAAGCAGAGGTATTACACAAGACAATCATGCGATACGATTTGACCATTGGAAAGCAAACAACTGGGCAAATATTGATTCACAGGCTTTATGGGATGTTAACCTCAGATTTTTCCCTCACGTATCTCTGTGAGCTGCTCAGTGTATTAAAACAGACTGTAGAACACTAGCACACACTAGTTTTTTTTAGTGTTTTTTTTTTTAAGTACAAAGTCTGAATGATTAGAGAGAATGTCAAGACTACAGGAGGCATGAATATATCACAGTGAACGGAGTGAGATGTAAGGAAGAGGGAGTACAATGCCGACAGAGAGATGGCCTAGAGTGCCATTTCCCCTCAAATGGAGGGAGACGCAGAGGCCACGACTTCAAGACCTCCCATATTGCAGACACATGGCGCTACGCTGGGGCACTGTGTGTGTACATATATGTGGGTGTGTGCGTGCGTGTGTCGGCAGAGAAAATGATAGAAAGACGGGGGAAAGGCATTTGTGTCAGCCACATAGATTTGCCCTAGGGCTCTCTGGGTAATTACAGAAAAGCAGGGTAGCTCCATCAACTCTGCTTCTTTGGATCTTACTTAATGGCACAGTGTAGACGCTGAGAGTGTCCAGATTAACGATTGTCTAAGTCTAATGTCCGGCATTTGGATTTAGGCCAAAAAGGATGAGGGGAGAGCAACAGTGGTTACTGTGGCAACAGCGTTTTCTGATGTAACTTTGTGTCAAGTTGACATCATCTGTAATAGAATATCTTTAAAATAATTATTTGACATTTTTGGAAATGCACTTATTTGCTTTCTTGCAGAGAGCTAGATGAGAAAAAAACGATACCACTCTGTCTGTATGCTAAATGTGAAGCTACAGCCAGCAGTCAATTAGCTTAGCTTAGCTTGATGACTGGAAACAGGGGGAAATGGCAAGCCTTGCTCTGTCTGAAGTTAACAAAGTCCACCTACCATCACCTCTAAAGCGATCTAATTGAGACGTTCTAGCTCATGTGTTTAATCTTTACAAAAATCGGGATTTTAAAAACAATTTGTGGTTTTGATTTTACCATCTACCTCTCTCATCGAACGCTCACTATTCATTTAAATCGTATAGATAGCACTGAATTAAAGAAACGGTAAAATATTTCTGTCTCCAGCCAACAGAGAGAAATTAAGTATAATTGTGGCCATAATGGCAATAACAAACCAGTTTTGATATCTTAGTGGTCTAGGTGCCGCTGAGATAATAATCAGCATGGCTTGTAATGCTTCTAAAAGCAAAAGGAGTGATGACATCATCTCCACATCTCCATCCAGACAGAAGCGGCTGGATTCAACTGTTTGTTTGGACAAGACTAGTCTCACTTCTGTCTGCCTGAAACTAGCACTGGCACATGCACACACTGACTTGTTTGTGCGGACACAGTGTCAAAAGTTTGATAAAAGAAATCTCAGCAAAAAGTGAACTGTGCAGTGGTAATTAAAGGAGGTTTTACACATGTTGTATCCCAACACCAGGAGAGAGGGAGTACTGAACAACAGGTACCTCTTTTAAAATCTGGAGTTGTTGGAGATTTTTTTTAAATCAGGGAATTATTCTATAGTATACTATAATACGGTATGACTTTAACAGAAGATCAGACAAATATGAAAGAGGCAGGTGTCAAGCTCCTGTGATATCAGTAGGGGGTAACATATGGTTTCCTGTTGTGTTACAGTAGACAGCGTTCAAGAGGAGCTTTGGTATTTTTCAACCTGGACCATATTTTAGTATCTAAGTAAATAATGGGGACAACTATTTTTGAAATTGTTCCAGTATTGAGCGAGAACACTGCAGCCTGCAGCAGCCTGCAGCAGCCTGCAGCCACAAAACGTAATCTCTGGGGCAATTATGCACCGTCAATGTACTCTAAAAGTGCTTGATTGGGCTCAGATTGTTATAATGAATGCCTGTCTACATTACGGAAATGACCCTACAGAGACATAACACATTTTTCTTTACCTTTTGCTTGATCGGGTCTTTAACCAAGTCTCACTCACAGAGAAGGCTCGTCCTGAAATTTTGCGGTGGTGACTTGATTCATTCACATTGTCGAAATCTTCCCAGTATTGAGCCATGACATTACAAATATTTCAGATAACACTAAGCTAGTTTTCTGTACTCTCAACAGAACAAACTCTTCCCGGCACTCCTTTCTCGCCACTGTTTTATGGCAACAAGTCACCACGAAAGAGATTTCAGAATGAGACTTCTCCGTGAGTGAGTTGGTTAGACACAACAACAACAGACTGGATCAAGCAAAAGGTAAAGAAAAATGTCTCATTTCTCTGTAAGGTCCTTTCCATAAAGTTGTAACAGTCTGAGCCTTTCAGTGGCAAAAACAAGCACTTTTAGTGAACGTACAATGCCAGTTCGTAAATGTCCCATAGGGTAACATTGCAGCCCGTTTCGCAGACACACACATTTAACTTTAGGACATCATAGTCTAGTGGGCCTGCTCCAGCTTGAAAAGGAGTAAGGCCACTTGAATTCACAACTACTCCTTAAAGAAGTGAAGCCTAATTCAGGAAAATGAGTCACCCGCTAAAAAGTGCATTTCCACAGACCTACATAAAATTAAAGGTTTGCAGACCAACATTTAGAGGAAATCACCAGGTACGGACATTAAGAATTAAAAGAGACAGAGACATTTCCCCGTCTAGAAAAAGGCGGGTAATACCATAATAAAAAGGACAGCGGAGCCTTGAGTTTTTCCCTACCAGAGCAGTGTAAATGTCAGCATGGCTATAAATAATCCACACAAGTACAGATTCCTAAGCATTGCTCCTCGACACCCGGGGCTTAGTCCATTTGCAGACAAACTACCACTGGCCAACAGCCAAACACAAGGCTGTATTCATGCAACCTGACTAGTGGGTCATACTAAGACCTGTTAAACAGGAGAGAGGTAGAGGGTTTCATTGGTGGTTACCTTTGGTGGGCCAGGTTATTTAAGGAGGTGCACAAAAGCCTATTCAGACACTCAAAGGGTGCCATTTACAGTGAACATTCTCCATCACTGTAGTTGTAACCCAGCTAGCCAAATAGGTTCTCTTCACAGAGGACATACCTGGTTTACTGGCTGTGAAAATGAGAGCTTTGTGAGGCCCTTTACTGAGAGAATAAGAAGGTTATTTTCTATGAAGGTTCTGTAGCTAGGAGCAGTTTAAATCTCCTAGTGAAATGACTATTGCAAGACATGTACATCTCACTTTGGGGGCAATACCAACTGTGCCAACTTACACTTGCATGCATGGATGTACTTTTAAACACATACAAACGCATGCACACACAGACACAGTGTGCCAGTAGCTATCCCCTGTCCTTCCGGTTTTCCAATCCCCTCTAAGACCCTGTCTGTTGATTAGGCTGATGGCTGGCTGGATAGGACTGTTGGTCAGCCACGCTCTGATGAGTCATTTGGGACCATCTTTTTTTCAAGCAAGCTGCTGGAGCGGAATCCAAAAAGTTTTTGAAACATAAAAAAAAAAAAAAAAATTAGAGAATTTCTTCTCTACGGCCTTTTCCAAGTCAACAGCTAATGAGCTTGCATAGTAACACAAATCTACAATGCTAATATAAAAGCTCTCCGTTTCAGCATCAATCAGGCTTCCAGTTTATCCCTTTGGCCTGTATTTATAGAGACATAAGTGATGAAATGCGTTTACTTTTAGGACCTCCTAACCTGCCTAAATGGCTCCGACTCCCCTTTAAAAACAACATACGGATTTACTATGTTTGGTGATGGGGAGGATATTTGCCTTGGTGCACGAGGGGCGCCCAGTCAAAAAGCACAGGTGTAGGCAGGGATTAAAGATCAAGTTGGGAGACAGAGGGAGACAGGGTGAGACAGACTCTCACAGACAAAAGAAGTGGGAGAAAAGCTGTTGCGCTACGAAATGCTTGAGTTGAAGCTAATTACATAGGCTCCAAAGGCAGGAATGTGGAGTCACATTTGGGGCTGGTTACACCTGGCTGTCCAAAGAGTGAACCAATTAGTAAACAGTGGTAGTGAATGGACAAGAAAAACACTGGAGGCCGCAAAAAGAAAGGTGTTCCCCTCGCCTATTCTCCTGACAGCAATAGAAGGTAACTTACTTGGAGTGTTAATACATTAACTCAGAAATACAGCCACAAAAACTCCACCAACAGCCTCGAATCCTTAAAAGTCTTCAAACCTATGCAAAGTATGTGCCAACCACAATGAGGGAACTTTTCATTCACACAGAATCTGGATACAATTATCCAGACACCCAAACTGTTTATGGAGACTTTGCATTCAGGAAATGAGAAGGACACAAACAGTGAGCGCTAACAGGGAAGGAAATGAGGCAGATAGATACGTAAGGCATAAACAATAGAGATGGCTACAGCCCCATTCAGCCTCTAACCGTTGTCCCACAGCTTTCATATCCGGTTGCAGAGGACACACAAACAGCTTTTCAATCAGAATCTCATTAGTAATATTTTAAAGACAGATACTAATAATATCTTTTTCAAAGTCTCATATACAAATTTCATTAAACAACCTGAATTTAAAAAAAAACTAAATTAATTCTTACATCTAAATTTTCATTAAAAACAAAAAGGTTAGAGTGTTTGACCTCTCATCTTTGTAAAAGAACAAACAGGAGAAGTCAGTTCTGTAGACTCCATTTTTATTTAACTATTTGGAATATGTGACTTGCAAAAGTTTCTTTTAACCAAGCAGCCTCATGTTTATTTCTACAGTATTCTTTAAAATATTTTTCTTTTCAAGACGTTCCTTGCTCTTTTTCAGAACTTTGACAATACAAACTGTGTTTTGTGACTGGAGAAGTGACACAAAAGCAGTTTATTTGACAAGAAAAAAGGATGGTGTGTGGACCCTTATAACTTTAGCACCAGAACTGACTGAACTGTACTGAACTGTGAAATTACTTTGAAAGTTATCAGACTGAGCTAGCCAAAAGGACACAGCCATGAATTTGACAAAAGGACATTTCAGGACACTGTGTGAAAAACAGAACAGAAGCCTTGGCAGAGTAAACCCTTTGTTAGCTTTTTTTGTTGCCAACTGCAATCTTAAAACCTCTGAAGTAGTTCAAAATGATCACAACTATACACAATGCAAGCCACAACTACTGTCTTCTTGTCCATCAAAGGCTGTTGCCACAGAAACATGCAGTCCACTGTCCCTGATCATGGGAAATCATGTTAAAAAAGGTGAATGATAACTATCTCTCTCTGCTATGTCCTCTATCCCTGCATGACTGTGGGAATAGGAAGTTCTTTCATTTTTTCATTTTTTTATCATTACAAACATCTGGCCTGCTGGCGATAGGAGGATAAAGACATCAACAGGGGCTAAGGGGCCACAAGAGGCCAAAGGGGGCCCATGTGGGGCATTGAAGGGCCATAACAAGGCACAGAAGAAGCTATTTCCCTTGGATTCAGAGTCAGCAGGGAACAAAGGGTTGCTCTGAGAAAGATTAAGTGTATGGGTTCATCTTTGAAAGGGTCTGCTGCCTGCACACATTGCAAAAGAAATTGCATACTATAAAAACAAAACACAAAAAAAAAAACACCTGAAATAATTTCAGGTGTAACATGTAATCTTTTTCCTGCAAAGGAAACACTCTGGGGCCATCCACACGGAGTTACTTTTTGATGCAAACGCACATGTTTTGCATTGTTTTGGCCGATCGTCCAAACGAATCCTGTAAACGCACTGCCTGAAAACGCACTTTTTTAAACCTGGTCCCAGGGTGAAAAAAATAAAAAAATATAATAATAATCACTGTTCCAGGGAAGACAGGAAAAAAAAAAAAAGATCGTTTTGGAACGTGTGGCCTCATACTCAAATTCCAAGTAATGTCATGAAAGTAATGCCAAACAGTGATCACTTTCTAGACGAGTAAGAGGGTTACAGTACCTCTGAATCAAACATCTTGTTTTACAATGCAGTAACTTATCTGTGGAGTTTCGCTCTCCCACACTGAAAAAGCCATAGCATGAAAACTGAAACCGAGTAGGAGTAGAGGTCTTCTAAGGTACTGTGCAACGTAAACAAAAGCTTGAATTTATTAGGGTTGAGGAAAAGAAAGTCTTTTTTGAGGTGCGTTTCATTTTCACTCCGTCATGGGACAATTTCTCACATGGATGATTTCACTGAGCGTTGGTGACTCACAGATTACTCATAGTGACCTTTCACAACCTTTCACAATAGTAGAGAGGAAAACTCATGCACCTATAATGTGTCCTCAGCGGTGTCTGAAACAACAACATTTCCCGGAGCAGGTGACACTTACCTGTAAAAAACACTTCACAAGTTTGTGCAAGTGACAAAGTGGGATGGCGTTCCAGGGTTGAGTGAGAGGCAAGGTGTGGCAGCCAAAAGAGAAGTTAAGCAAGGCATAAAATGTGGGGACTACACTGACTTGCAACTGATGTAAAGTGCATGCCATCAGGGGAAAAAAACACTGGGCAGTTGCTTCATTTGGCAAACACCGGCATTTCCCACAAACAAAAAACAAAACGGATTGCCAGCAGTCCACCCACACAGGAGAGTTTGCCTAATAGATAATAAAGGCCACAGCTTAAATCCATTTGAACAATTCTAATGGGTGAAGCAATATGTGAAGGCTGTGAGAGAACGGGCTTCTGCCAAAATGGATCTATAGATACTCTGACTCTACTGTATATACCAAAAGGAAGGGCACATAGAAATGCCAACCAACCTGCCTCCCCACCCCCAACTCTCATCCAATGTTTGGCATAGCACATGAGGGTGTGTGAAGAATCTCCTGTTCACTCTTACAGCAAGCTTACTGTTGGCATTGGGCGTATCCATAAAGCCTCTGTGCTTCGAAGACAATCAGAATATACACTAGAGTGAATTTACCTGAGGGTAAATCAGCCCCTAACTGAAACACAATCCTGTTTATAAGGCTGAAATGAAATGAGAATCTATAAAACGGTGTGCAAGCTCATTCTTATCTCACCACGGTGCCATTGTTTACAAAACCCAGACCCATTTAACATGATAGTGTGAGATAGTGAGTGTCAAGTGGCCTCCAACATCTGTTGCTCCCGGGACCCAGCAGCATAGCAAGAGGTCACTCTCATGCCATGTCTACACTAATGTCGATACATTTAACACTTTCCAGCACAGAAAAAAAATACTCTCTAAAAGTTAATTACTTTGAAAATGGTTTGATGTTGTATTATGGGTTGCACTTAAGCTTTTTTAACAACTTTAGTCTTAACTTCAGTTATAAAGCTACTGGCTTAAATGGCTTATTTATCCTGAAATGAATGTTAAAGCACTTTCTCTTCTCATTCCTGTGAGGACAGCGGACTGTCAGACTGATCTGAAAACACTAGTGTGGGTGGGAAAAAAAAAATAATATATATATATATTTTTTTTTTTCATTAAATAAATCAACACTGATTAAAAAAAAAACATGTGAAAAGCTGTCTTCGCAGATGTTTTATTATAGGGCCAAGGTGCATGTTACAATACATGCACAAGGATGTACACCATTGCATCCCAGAAATTAAACCTTCAAGTGTTAAGTCAGCCGAGATCAGCCTGTGAAGTCATTCACATTCCTGCATTGATCAAACCCACTAGTTAGACATGAAAGCAAGACACACAGAGTGCAAACTGATTAGCTTCTTTGACAAAGTTACTACATCTGGAAAGACCCAAAACAGGCTCTCAAATATGGGAGACATTTCCCTTAGATTAATTTCCAAGACATGGTTTATGTTCAGCTCAAGGTCTTAGACTGTGTTAGACCATAAATTGTTGCAGTGGTTGCTGAAGAAAGAAAAAAAAATCTGATCTGAACCGTCTCGGCAAATGACTTAAGAGCAACGGTCTATTCAAGGCTACAACAACTGATTTGTCTCGTCTTGAAAGAATTGTTCGGCGACATTGAGCATGCCATCAGGATATTACTGTACTGCAAAGACATTGCTGCAATTTTACAATATTTAGAGAAGATTTGGCTGTAAATACTTACACTGTGATACCAGATGGGAGTGAAAAAAATTGTGAGATTACGAACAACTCTCCCTAAAGATTTGAGCAAGTTAAGCAACCTACACATGCAATTAGACTACACAGTGAATGATCAACTCCCTCCCACGATACCTTCCTTTCGCAAAAGTGATATCAGTTTTCCAGTGGTTTGAATTGAATAGAAGAGGTTATCTACATGAGATTTTTCAACATAACACAGAGGTGTTATGAGCAAGCTAAACCACATCGTGTTTTCCATATGTCTACATGCCTTCAGAGCAAATGTAACCCTCCTGAAATCACAGTACAGCTGATTCTCACAGTGATTTATTGCTTGGATAAGGTTGACTTAACTTCCTTCTCACATCCAGCAGACCACTCTCCCAGTGTCTAATGACTATAGCATTTACCATCACATCTTTGCCACATATTCACAAAGCAGAAATGAGCAAGGCGGCTGCTGTCTGATTATTTATAGAGGTTGTTTTTAGGATGCTAGTGAACTTAGACCTCAATCCTGGTTGAATCAAACATATATAATTGGATAGCATAAATGTTTGTTCACTCAATAATGAGTAACAGGAATAACACTAACATGCACAGTACCTATCTACCTTTGGCTGTATAGTGCATTATAAATCTCCAGTGTTTAACATCCATGTTAAAACTCTCTTCTTCCCACACGTCCATCTGGACTTTATATTCATGGCAGCTGGATGGGACAGCGCTTCCAACTTTCCATAAATCTTGGAGATACTGCACAAGAGCTGAATGAAAACCACATGCAGGAGAAATTGAGGAGAGAGCAGGAAGAAGTGAGCAAGAGACAGCAAGGGGGACAGGGGGAGAAAGAGACAGAAAGAGAGGGGGGGGGGGGGCAAGGAGGCAGACCTACAACTGGAACAGATAAATCAGGCAGCGGAAAAGTAAAGTGATCTAAGAGGTCCTGTTGGCTTTATTCAAATAAACAAAACCACATGTGCATATGTATGTGCGTGTGCACGGACGTGTGTATATGCATGAAGGGCCGCGGCAACACGGGGGCGCCTGCGCGACTAAGCAAAGACTCCCTGCTCACAGATCAGTGTATGTCTCTTTATATTGGTGTGTCACCAATGATTGGGGGCGACGGCCTCTTCTCTTTCAACTCTAAATTAGCTGTTTTGGTTAGTGAACCAGACATGCAGATCAAAAAGGTCAGACATGCCCACTTAATCCTGGTAAATCTCCCCCTTCACATCTCGCCAGCTTGTCAGCTTCTGTGTGACAGCAACCATCACACACACATGCCTTTGCTCCGTGCGCCTCTGTGAGTCCATCCCCTTGCGCACAGCAGTTGTAGTTTTCCTTCCAGGACTGACATTTGTGTGTCTCTGAGTAGTGATTGTCAAAAGTGAAACTGTGTCATCTTTCCAAAAATCATGAATGTAGTGCTGGTTAGGGAGGGACACTTGATCTGCTTGTCTACTTTTAGAAGAATGCTAAATATGGCCGCTGATGATCAGCTCGGGGACGGGTCCATCAGCAGCAGGGGTTTTAAGGCCACTGGGGTGCGTGGACATCCACATCTAAGGAGCAGCAGCTGCCTTGACCTCTGTGCAACTCGAGAGGGAGATGGAAAAGGATGAATGAAACTACTATGACTAAGTTGTACTTAAGTTTATGTTTGAGTTTCAGTATCTGCTGCAGGAGGTTTAGGCTTTTGGGATGTTTACCTTTAAAAAAGGTCCAATGTGTAGGAATTTCTCCCATCTAGCATTGAGATCATATATCACAATCAACTCTCTTGCGCCACGCAGTTCAAAGTACGTATTACAGCTATGGTAGCCTTCACTCTTTTTTTTCTGATGACGCCGGTCTCTTGCTCTTTTCAATATTATTTTTTCTTTTTCTGGGCAAAGAAGAAGACTCCTGTTCCTGAAATTTGGATTTTGAATACGTGTGGTCCTCCACGTTTCCTTCTTCAAACTTGCCGGGGCCGGGAAGCTACGATACCCATTAGCAACATTAGCAGCACCTGCGAGTTTATCATGTGACAGCGAAAACGCGAAAGGCGGAGCAGTATGTCCTGTATGTCCTTTACCTGCTAACGTATTTCAAGACGGCACATGAATATGGAGTGTCTACCCCAGTTGATGCAAATGCAAATGTAAAATTTCACGCCAATAGGAATACTTGGAATTGATGGTGGTGGTAAATATTCATGAAAAAGGACAAGTTTGTGAACGGGGAACACCGATTTTGATAATGAACAACTACACACTGGACCTTTAAGCCTCAGATTAGTGACCCTGCATTCTTACCAAGAGGCAACCATTTAGCTTGACCACTAGTTATTGTGGTAACTTGATTTCAGTCGTGATGGGATATAGATTTGGGGCTGATCTCATTAGATAATCAAAAAATAAACAAGATAAAAGGCATCAAGGACTGGGTAATAAACTCCTACCTATCACACTTTGTTTTTGGGCTTTAGACCTTAAACCTAGGGACATCGGATTGGACTTGGATTTGTAAGAGCAGGGGTTTCTGGTCATGTGAAACATACACACTCCCTTCAGATTTGAAGCCTCCATTAGGTGAAATTGTTAAAATGATTTAAATTAAATCAGTGGTTCCCAACGTGAAGGCTGGGTACCACGAACAGTCCCTGAGAGATCTCCAGGAGGTCCCAAAGTCTCAAAAAAGGAACAGTGTCTTCTTGGACTTTGCCTAATTTTAGGGATGACCAAGAATGTTTTTTAACATTACAATTATGTCTTATTCGCTATTAAAACATTTGATAGGCTACATTATTTAACACCCACTCTCAAGGAGCACTGATGGGCCCAGACTTCATTTAGGGAACCAATAATTGGGCTCAGTTGTAACAAGTTCTGATTCAGGCCAAATTTACAATGATACAGTCATTTGAGACTTTCTAATAGCATCTTACACATCTTATATCACCTGGGTGTCAGAATGAGTGAGGGCAACGTCCCCTGAAAGTACAACAGCGTTTAGTGTGACAGGATGACCCTCTCACCTGTTTGAAGTCTGCCACAAAAGTGATTAGTGTTCCATCTCCCTGCTTGAACTCCAGTGATATCGAGTCTCTCTCACTGTCCGCCTCCAAAACCTCCTCGGTCACCAGTCCGTCAGCGAGCCGGACCCGGACCCGCAGCTCTGAACCGAGTCCCACAGCGACGACCAGCACCAGGGCGCAGAGACGGGTCAGTATACCAACTGAAGCCGCAGAGACGCAACTCGCAAACATCCCCAAAGACGCAAAACTGAACCCGACAGAGGAAAAAATAGAGGCGAAATACAAAGATCTGCGTTCATATCCCCTAACTAGTTTCTTGGATTTTTTCGTAAAGTCTTTTCCTTCATATTGAAAGTGGGGTTACAGTTTATAGGTCGCACTTCCATATGCACCCGTGTGCCAGCACTTTCCAGAAACACAAGCACGGTCATAGAAATCAGACGGCAATCCCCCTTTACTAAAATCTCTGCTTTTCACTTCTGGGAGCCGAGCTCACTTCCATTGAAAGTCTCTCGCTCCGGCGTTGTTGATAAGGTCATGCGCATTTCAGTTTCCCCCAGCGTTACAGCCAGTAGTCCGATGATCGCACGTTGCTTCTCATTCTGCTTTGTGTTGATATTCCCGTCTCCTTTTTTTTCTCCCCCTTCTGCAACTCATGAAGTCTCGTCACTTCCTATCCGTCAGTATCCCGGTGCTCGCCTGGCCTCCAAACTTTTTGTGAGTGTGTGAGTGAGTGCAGTGATGGTAGTAAACTCTTAAAGCCATACCACCCTCTTTAAACTCTGCCCATCCCCCTAAAGGCCTCATGTGATCCTCCTGCACTCCAGCAAGCAGGCTGAACTAATAATACCCCCAACAATTATAACAAAGGTGTTGTTAGGATTTGTAAATCATAGCTTTGTGGATGGGGCTCTTGTCGTGTAGGGATAAATAAAAGACTGGTCAAACAATAACCTGCGGCTGGTGGTAATCAAAAAGCAAACAACAATAACTAGTAGCTTTAAAAAAAAAAACATGTTATTGTTAAAGTCTGTCTGAGTCTTAGGTTTACAACCCTTTTGATATCAAGATAAATATGACACATGCAAACAATTATTTCATAATTTGTTTCATTAGGTTTTCTCATGAAGGAATTCATTGAATACATTACTTTATTACATCCTTGTGGCATCACATTTGTGTAAAATTGAGACTATTACTGTGTAAATCAGTACTACAGTTAACTGCCTACAGGCTCATGAGAAAAACAAAGATGCAGATTATATTAACCTGTAACTTTAACGGGATAATAACCAGTTTTAAGAACAAAAGTTGTATAAAAATAAAGATAAGGTACAATTTTCTTTTGTGAGCTCACTTTTATTTATTTTTTTTATTCTCGGTTGTTTTGTATTTACTCTCTCTGACACCCTTTTTATTTAGGAATTCAGTTGCGATACCTTCTGAAATAAATCTATCAGTTAATTACCACCTTTGATGACAACATATGTTTGATTTGCAGGTCCCAGGTGAAGGAAAAAGTACAGTCACTCCTTTATTCTCCTGACATATTATTGAATTTTATGATGTCCTCAAGGGAAAGCTTGACAGACCTGAGGTAAGAGCTGCCAGAGCCACAGAGCCACATCAAATGGTAGATTACCACTGTGTGTGTGTGTGTGTGTGTGTGTGTGTGTGTGTGTGTGTGTGTGTGTGTGTGTGTGTGTGTGTGTGTGTGTGTGTGTGTGTGTGTGTGTGTGTGTGTGTTTGCAAAAAGGTAGGGTAACAATCCTGTGCTAAACCACCTGAACAGTTGTGTTATCTCTGTCGGCTGACGCATTGCATTCTGGGTGGGCCCCAAGCTGGTGACCCCAAATGTGGCAGGACTTGAGTGCTGCTGAGACCAAGAGGTGGTCCCTCCACTGAAGGGGAAAGCAAACAGAGATGCTTTAAAGCAGAGCAAACATTGTTAGATGGGCCTAGCAAAGCAAATGGGGCCCTGGACTCTGATAGACTAGGGGAGTGGATGTCAGGCAAACACCCTCTCTCACTCTCAGGCTACATCTTAGTTAGATTTAAATAGCTGCAAGACTAAAGTTTGGGCGAATAGGTGATGGGATACACGTCATCATTAATCGCTGTCAGCCAACATGTAAATGTAGCTTCACCCTTCAGGAACAACAACAATCTTTGGAGCTTCATTCAAAATCATGTGCTTCCTTGTTAGACCTTCTCCACCCTGAATTTCCGTACTGTATCCTCACACACAGGAGTCCAAAGTGCAGTAGCTCTGCGAGGCTGTTTACATATACTAACACATGGGATAGCAAAGACAGACACAAGCTGCAGTGTACAGAGGGCGTTTATGATTAACTAGCAATTGCATTGTCTAGCGGTAATTTCCAAACTTAATGAGCAGTGTATGGTTAACCATGTCAGTGTCAGTGGGCCAGAGCAGAGAATGTAATATAATCCTCAGAACCCTGAGTATTATTACTGATTACGACATCTATCATTTAGTCATAATATAATATAATTTAAATGTAATCATATTCCTTTCACTTTTTACTTAATGTCCTTAGTACTGTCTTTATCCCAATTGTAGCATGTTCTGAAATATTTCTTGAATGTTCCAGCTGAAATGCAGAGAAGCTGTTTGCATTCCTAAAGGCAAAACCTGTGAAACAGACACCGCAGTCTTGTCTGGTCAGTCACCTGTCGACTCTCTTATGTGTTTGATTTTTCATTCTAACAACACAGCTGCAGACGTGTCCTGATCTGAACACCTGTAATCTTGACATCCTCCTAAAGTTGTGAAATAACAAAACCAATTTGTACCTTGTCCCTTTTGTAACAGTAAAAGTGACGCATTGTGTCTATAAAAGAGCGATTATTAAGATCTCTCTCTCTTTATGATGGAGATAAAGAGTAAGATGTCTTTTATTTCTGTTACATTCGTACATCCATTTAGAGAGACATAAAGAGGACAATGATTGTGGCACCATTATTGTACAACATTCAATTCGATTCAATTCAATTTTATTTATTGTGTCAAATCACAACAGAATTTATTTTAGAACACTTTAAAGATAGAGTAGGTATAGACCACATTCTATAATTTACAGAGACCCAACAATTCCCCCGACAATTCCCCCCAAGAGCAAGCATTTGGTGCCACAGTGGCAGGGAAAAACTTCCTTTTATCAGGCAGAAACCTCAGGCAGACCCTGGCTCTAAGTGGGTTGCCTTCTGCATCGACCGGTTGGGGGGGGAGACAGATATACAGAATTACAGAGATATGACTCAGAAAAATTATAACAGTGTGTATAATGGAATGACATGATGAACAGTGGCAATTACTAAAAAAACATTAGACTACCGTAAAAATGTAAAATGATCACAAAAGAATCATAATAAATACAGTAAAGAATACCATCATATTATGTAATATTCAAGGAATATACCATGTAGAATTAGAAAGCAGCATCAAATTAGAATATTCATAAAGAACAACAACGTTGATCTAATTTTTAGTCATACTACCGGGTGACATTGTTGTAAAATAATCCTCAACTTCTGCAAACATACACACATGCACTTCCACTTTTACTGTTAGAAATGTGAAGTATTTCCACCCTTGATAAGGGTGGAAATACGTGTGAGTGTGTGTGTGTGTGTGTGTGTGTGTGTGTGTGTGTGTGTGTGTGTGTGTGTGCATGTGCATGCGTGCATGCGTGTGGACTTGCACAAAGTTAGCTGAAAATGCTTGCGTTTGACAGGGGATTTGTGCCACCCAGATAGAGCTTTTAATCAAAACAGCATTTTTCACCATTGAACTGAACAAAAAGTCTGGCTCCTCTGCATCTCATCAGGTTTTTCATATTTTAAATAAATGCAGTACCCTTTGCTTTCATAGCAGGGATTGAAAACTCCAGATAGAGAAAAACAATATTTGCATTGTGGGTTGATCGCCATCACATGCAGCCAAGCAGTAATACCCCTAATACTCCCTGAAAAGACGCAATATTTTCCTCCATAATGGTTTGCTTAAAGAAAGTATTCAGAGGTAATCAGAAAGCCTCCAAAACCAACAAGCTGATAATGTTTCACCTATGCAGCGCTGCAGAATAAGATCAACGAGTGAAGGAGAGCCAAGCTCTGTGATTGATCTTCAAGTTGATCTCACTTCCTGACCAATGCCAGAAGTGTTTGTGTGTGTGTGTGTGTGTGTGTGTGTGTGTGTGTGTGTGTGTGTGTGTGTGTGTGTGTGTGCACACTCTTTGAGAATGTGTACAGTATTTACATAAGGATTGCAGGAGCTGAATTCAAGCTGCTTTCCAGTCCTCTGATGATATTTTCATGTGTTTGCTTCCCTTTCTTTTCTTCACTCTAACTGCTTTGCTTACAGTGTGCAGTTGCTCAGTGAGCTCCCTGCTGTAGGCGGACTGAGGAGATATCCCCTTACACATATGGGGCTCTGGGGCCACAGTAACCCTTTTAGAGCACAGGCTCACATGGAGGAAAAGACAGTAAGGGAGAGAAAAGTTGGATAATGGTGGGGAAACAAAAAACGAGAATCAAGGCAAGTTTTATAGGACAGATCATACCCAGGGGAAAACTTAAAGGGATAGTTCTCATATTTTGGAGTGGGTTGTATGGGGTACTTATCCATAGTTAGTGTAATACTTCAGTAGATGGCGGTCGGCACCCCCCAGTTTGGAGAAACAGACACAGAAGCTAAGCAATGTACTGCTGTTGATGGGGGAAGCAGTAAAAAACGTATTTTAGCCACTAAAAAAAGGCCCTCATAAAAAGAACAATATCAGTTCACCGCTTTATCTGGCCGTGGGACAGCCCTTTTCTTTGGCATTACATTTATGCAACTGTGCCACACACTGTATTATGCTGCATATCAGCTGTTTGGGTCAGACTTTCAGCAGTTTATGGAAGAAAAAACAAATTCAAGAAAATAAAAATAATGACAGTGATGACGAAATACCGTTCACTGTGGAGAGAAGAGGATATCTTTATGAGCCAGATTATACAGAAGAAGAACTTTTGTAAAGGGGGACTGACAGAGAGAGAGGGGGAAGGAAAGGGCTGTTTGAGGGCGAGGTAAAGCAGTGAACATATTCTAAACACAGATTTATAGTTACTGGTTACTTTACAGATTAAGATTTTACATATAACTTGTGATCAGTTTATAAAATATGATGCACTGTTACAGATTTAATCTCTCTTATAAAATGTTAATTGTTACATCATTATCAATCGGAAAGTAAACAAATATTTGGATGCTGTTAAATTATTCTACATTACTTAGAATTACTCACTGCGAGAGTGGCATCCAGATGTTCATGTGTCATCCCAAACAGGGGCACAGTTCAGAGGAAAAACACAGTCAAATAACAGAGAAAGGATAATTTAACCCCTGCCTCTCCAAGAAAAACATGCCACACAATCTCTCATACTTTGAAAAAATTCCATGGGAATTCCCATAAAGTTAATGACAGAGAGAGAGGGGGGACAAAAGAGTGGGACATACAGAACAGAAAAAAAGATTCTTTTGAATTGTCAAAATAAATAAACATGTTTGGGCTTATAGGTTGGAGCATTAAACCCCACAGTGAGAATCTTTCCTGGCAGAGTCCCAACACGAGATGAAAGACAATCCCACTTTAAACACAGGCGGAGGAACGTATCATTTATCTCTCCCCTTTATGGGAGGTCAAAGCTGTTATGATCTAATAGCTGAGGTGGAGCTACCTCTCTCTTTCTTTCTAGAAAATTCCTATACAAATATTTTGAGCATCTACCGTTCGTGGTAATTATAGAACACAAGAAGTTTCATGCTGCCTGTGCGTACACATCTGGCAAACCTTAATTAACAAACATAAATACATCCATCTTCAAAAGCCTTTAATGGAAAGCAAAGCTATAACCTGAATGTATTATTGGTGGGAAAATGAGTTTTAAGGTAGATGATAGTTGGCCAAGAATCTCAAGCAACTCTCCCTTTATCAGATGGAGTTGATTAAAGTCTTGGTTCTGAGGAAGCACATGACTCAGAAAACATCTGTTAAGGATGCAGGGAAGAGCTCCTTGGCATTTAATTAATGAAACTCTTGGCTGTTGGCCTTCTGGGGTTATTGTAGAAATTATTGCTAATTCTCTGTGGGGGGCATTTAATAAGGTTACTGGGAGTCATTTAGAGGTGAATCACTAAACAAAGTTTCCATGGCAATTAAAAATCCTTTTATATGCACAATACGTGTTCATATTTCTTTTGGGAAACAGTTCATTTACTAAATATCTGCAAGCTGTGGTTACAATATGTTCAGCTGTGCGTGCTACTGTAGCGGAAAAGTAATGTCACATGGAATTTATGCTTATACTCGTGCATTTGTTGTAGTACAGTCTGGCTCAACGGATGTACATTGCTGGGATAGAGCCTGACATCCGGTGCATCTCCCTTCCCTTTTGCTATGTCCACTTCAGGGGGCTTTGGACGGTTGTGATTGGTTTAAAGAAAGGACTGCAGTTTAAGGGAATTGGTTCTACCAAATCATGGATGAGAAAAGGCAAAAAGTTAAAGAGACAGCCAGTTTGAGCCAACAATGCTAATCAGCAGGACTGAGCTGAACTACACCGTGGGCTGTGAATGGCTCTGAGTTGGTTGTGAACAATAGCGCAAAGGGAATTCTGACTGCCAACATGACACAATATGGACTTGAAGCTGTCTACCACTAATGCCAACAGAAACAAGAGCATTTGACTGCTGAGCAAGTGTGTACTAAGACAGCTCCCTTCAGTTGCTTTCAGACAGCTGATTCCAGCAACAAAGCTCTAAAAACTAACTGTACACTACGTGTTTAGCCCCAAATGACAGACAGACAAAGTTAGCAACTAGCTGGTGAACATACTGAAGCATTTAGCAGTTTAAGAGCCAGATAATCCCTGCAGTAGTGGGTAGACCAAAAGTTAAATGGAAAGTCAATATTGGAGTTACATTCTTCATGTGGCCAGAAACACAATTTCAAATGAATGCTGATGTTGCTCCATATCTGTATCCAATAGCAACTGTTTGCTAACAAGTTCATCATAGCAACATAAAAGGTGATACTACGTCAGTGTTGTGTTTGCAGCTGGTTTCTGCTGCCCCCAAGTTGCCAACCCCAGCTATGTGTTAGCCTGACATCGCCAGACTAACTCGCAAATGCATGTTAGTCTGCCATCTCTCAGTTAGTTTTTGATTTCCAAGGGGCAAATGTCTCTGGACGCAATTTAATAGACCTACAACTAATTCAGAGCAATGAAATATTGTGCAGAGATGAGCTGTGATGGTCTAGCATCAACATGTCTGTAAACGAGTGTTGCCGTTTTTGCCATCATAATTTGAAAATAATACTTCACAGAAAGTTCCACGTCAGCTGCAGCCATCTTGGTTGGTTTCGAGAATGCCTTAATGGCACTCTTCTTTACGCTAGGTTGCTCAAAACTTTTCTTTTTAGTAAACTCTGGGTACACAAACAATGTTCTCAATGCTTGCGTTCATGTGTAGAGCCCCTGGTGCTACTTCGAGCAAAGTTTCATGTTGTGTCGAGCCTTCTTAGTGTTTTAAAAATAGCTATTTTGAGGCTAGCATAACAGTGCCCCTAGCACTCCCATTCAAAAGGCCATTTGACCGAAAAACGAAAGTACGGTAAATCTTAAAAGTGGCGATTCCGTCCTAAATATGTTTTTAAACGAAAGTTTGACTCGGGTACATTCACAAAAAGACCCTAGGTTGCATTTTGGTGAGAGTTATGCTTTAAGGAGGAAAATCTAGAAACCGTAGGGGGACCAGACACATCTGCCAGAGCAAATAAAACTTTAAATCTCAGATTCATCTGGTTCCCAGGCTAGGTTTGTGTTGTTGCGCCCATTTAATAAGGAATGGACACTAATACAGTCATTTCTAAAGGAAAGCTGTTACCATGTTACAGGCCTTTCAAAAACCAAAGTATATTTGGGAACAATATCAAAGAGCAGTTGTCAACACCATTATAAAAATGAAAAGCTCAGAGAATCATCCTTTTAATAGTGATTAGCATCACCGTAAAGCAAACCCTAACCTAGTTCCACTCCAGTCCCATGCTATTACCCAGACTTGAGCTTACTAAGGGAAGACTTTGTAACCATACTCCATATGTCCATCTGTCATAGGCCTGCTATACATACAGATAAGAGGCCAGTGTAATTGCCGTGTGGCCCGGTAGTCACGGCATGACCGCTGATGTTCTGCCAGCACACAATCAAGATGCCTGCTCCAGATTATCACGCTGTAAACAAACTGGTGCGGGCCTCTCCCTCAGCGAACTGTCAGGCCTCTTTCCTGCTCTGGGATAAGCTGTTCTAACTGTCAGCTGCCAGACTGGGCTCAATGTTTCTCTCTTGACATACTGAGTAAATGTGTCAGAATCAGATAACCAAACCAACCAAATCCATCAGCACTCCATGAAAGTATTAATTATTCAACATATTTGTAATTATTTATAATAGTAGTAACTACTTGATCTGATTGTGTGGTTGAATCCACATTATTCATTTCTGCTTGTCTGGTGCTCTATTTGGAAGGGGGGAACTTTACATTTAACTGCTTATCCTGAGAAAAACAGAAAACCAGTAAAATGTCTGTTTTTGGAAGGCTGTAAATTGTAAATGAGGGGAAACATTAAGGCGGCCTTTTTTTAATGGGTGCAGAGTTAAACTAAAGAAAGACTGTAGATAGTAAATATAACATAATTGATCCTATTTCAACACATACAAAATGTTAAAGTATGAAGAAATACCCACAGGGAATGTGACTGCAATATTTTGTTTAATAAAGTCAAAGTTGAAGAAAATATGTCACACAAGTTACCCAACAGCCATGGCAGCTTGTGAAAAACAAATATCTTTCCATGTCCCAATGTCTGTTGTGTGCATGCTTTTATTATTTGGCTTTAACCAGTGAGCTCCAATCTGTTCCTATTTCTCGCCGAAAAAGTAAATAAGTATGCATATAAAACGATATATATATATTAGGGCTGTCAATCGATTAAAAAATGTAATCTAATTAATTACATACTCTGTGATTAATTAATCAAAATTAATCACATACATAATTAACGGTGCCTGAACCGATACTTTTTAAGAAAGTAAAAAAAGAAAAGAAAAAAAAAAGGGTACTAAACAACAGTTGGTGACATCAAAGAACGGCTTGTTTATTGCTAAGGCCATATGGTCAAAATGAAATTATTTAATAATAATGTATAACAATAACAATAACTAATTTCAGTAGTAAATTGCTGTTGAACCATCAGATGGGAAAAGGACATTTACAATAACTTCAAAAGCACCACGAGGCTGTAGTTTACCAGTTTCATTGAACAGTAAAACACAGTCAAACTTTACACCGTTTAGCGTTAGCTGTCAGCATGTTAACCGTGTTTAATCCAGCTACTAGCTAGCGGTAGGCTAACGTTGGGGGCTGTCGAGTATAGTGTTAACTAGCGTCATGTGCAGCGGTGTTTGTGTTTCAGAGCATCAGAGAGAAGCGCAGACATATCGGTGGCACCAGATTTCGGTAGCCAGGGTTGGCAGGAAGAAGATTTTTACAAGTAAATGTTCCAATTAATAATCCAGGCAGCACATTCTCGTCTCCCTCCTTCATTTTACAGTCCAATGGTGGCTAGAATGGCTCCGGGTCAAACGTCAATATGGAATGGATTAATCTGCGTTGTTTTTTTTTAACGAGTTCTCAGATTAATTAATCGAAATTAACGCGTTGTTTTGACAGCCCTAATATATATATACAAGAATCATAACATAATATATATATATATATAATTAATTGCAACACTGCCTCTGACAGAGAATTATAAAACATTGTAGTTTGGTAAAAATTAAATAAATTAGGTGGATATTTTATGTCTATTTTGTTGACAAAGCATGAATTACAAAATCTGTATAAAGTTCATCTTCTTGCTTAATACTAACCAAAAACAACACACTTCAGGAAAAACACAGGCTTAGGTACAGCCATTCTCTGACATGTATCACCACAGCAGAAGTAACTAATGTCACGTCAAGCCTGAGAAAGTGAGTGATACTAACTAAACATGCTGGTATGCAAGTAATAACTACTATTTGAGCTGTTTTTTTTTTTTATACATTTGGCAATACACATAGTGTGTGTTCAGGATTGTAAACAAACACCAACATTATTTTTTAAATATTGTGCAATGGATTTAAGTGTAGGAAGCCTTCTATTGCTCACTCAAATGTAAAAGGTGATACTATCATATTCTGCTTGATAGCACCTCACGGAAACATTAAGTCTAAGACCTGTTTTGTCAGGATGTAGTGCAGGTGTGTCAGAGCCCTGTGGCTGAGTGTGTGAGGTCTTCCTACCTTGTAAAAAAAGTTTAGCTGTTAAATCAACTTGTGAGTTTTTGGATTGAGTTATTCTTAGACCAAATACATTAACAAGGACATTTTAAGGAAGGATAGAAGGGGACTTTTGAAATGAAGGGCCAGTTATTTTCAGAGTCACTGCCACAGTGGATAGTTTTTCAGAAGAGGAAAAACATTTTTGTATTGGAGCTGAGATTTAGACCATCTTTATTTCCTCTGCTACTAAGCAGTCCTGACACCAAAATGCAGGACCTGAAGTTAGGATTGATTTACGCTTCTGACCTTTGACTATCTTGCCATTCTTGTCAGGGATGTAACTGTGTTAAGTAAATCTAGCTTGTGTCCTCACAGTCCAAACAAGGAGCTGGACATTCTTGTGAATGTGGGAGTCAGGGGAATGGGACATCTCTGATGACTTAACTGCCTCTCTCCCACAAGCATGGCTTTGTCTGCGTGCGTGTTTGCTTACATAAAACAGGCCTGTGCTTCGCTGTTGTCTGGTCAGCAGAGAAAAGCCTGTGTGGCTGACGCGTTCCCCTGACCAACGCCACAGTCTAATCTGCGGTCCGACAAAAGATAAATGGAGAGTCGCATGTGTTTACATAGACTTGGTAGAGAATCCTACAGCTTAGACATTCAGTTCATTTAGAGACGTGTAAAAAGCTGGAAGTACATAATGAAGAACAGATTAATGGACAGTAAGGTAATAAAAGAGCTAGGTAGTAGTGCAGTCAGAATTTATTCCACGGCATGTGTTTTGTATTTTACCCAGTTTCACGTGAAACTAGGCCATGGATAATCCACGGCTTCCAGCTGCGAGACTTCAATTTTGGAAAGAACACACACACACACACACGCGCGCACACGCACACACACACACACACACACACACACACACACACACACACACACACACACACACACACACACACCCCTGGAAGACTGCATGCTGGGTGGAATTCTCCACAGTGCGTTTTGACCTGGGAAAGTAAGAAAAAGAAGAAAAAATAGAAGGAAAGGGGAAAATAGAGATTGACATTTTTCTTAGTTATGGCCAAAAGTCTTAACTACACCTGTAAATATGTCTCTTTAAATGAGAATTATGTAGAACACACATGAATGTAAAACAGCTTTTCAGAGATTGTTCCAAGATGCCTTTTGAACGATAGAACAAACGAGAGAAAGGGTTTGCATTACAGTAAGCACAAACCATTTCTATGCCCATTGACATATGACTGCCTATACTGTGGCCAAGTGAAAACAGGCTCATTGCACAGCGGTGGATATGTTTCTCTCTTCTCTGTGCTGCTGTGCAAACTGAATATTTTATCAACTTTGATCAATATTACTGGATACGTCTTCTCACCTGCCTATTGCCTGATAAACCGGCTGTGGGTGGTGCCTGCACAATTCATATAAAGAATGTGCATCTGTGCAAATGGAAATGCACATAACTTTTGACAGCCTCTAATAAGAGTGCAAGGTTTTGCAAGGGATTTCCAGTGTTGGTCCATTCATTAAATCAAACAAACATAATGCCACTGTGAGGGAAATTGTAGAAAACCTTGAACTGAAAATAAATTAACAGAGCTCTCAGGGACACCAGAAGAAAATAAAGATTAAAGCCTATGTAGGATTTGAACATTTCTAACTTTGTCGCCCCCAAGTGGTAGGGTCAAAAAAGACCCAGATGGAGCTGATCAGGGAACACTGTCGTAAGACCCAGATGGCACCAGTTTATTTCTTTCAGGAACAATATCCTTGCCAGTAGGTTTGTATTGCTACATTGCAGTGCTCAGACATTATTTCTCCTATTAGCCAATGGAAATGCCAGTATAATGTGAATGTGTGCCACTACAGTAGCAACTGGCCTCTTTAGTAGCAACAAAATGTGAAAATGATGACTAATCATCAAAATACATGACCAAAATTATATGCATCAAAAATAAATCTTATTTATTTGTTAGTTCCAGAAATTTGTAAGAAAATCCCTGATTAAGAAAAAAAGCATCAGCTAAATGATGCCTTAATGACAAATGTATGTAATGAAAATACATCATGATGCATTATGTTTTCAACACATCTTCTACATACACACATACTCATATACTCACACTCATATACCCTCATACTCATACACATTCTTATGTTATGCATGCATGCATGTGTATGTATGTATGTATATTATTGAGAGTATGCATGCATGCATGTGCAAGTGTTTAGTACCAGTATATATATATTGTATATATATATATACTGTATGTGCAAGTCAAGTATTCAATTTTGGCCTCTCATAGTTATGAGCTGTTTGCAAAATCGACCCTCTAAGTCAAGTTTTGCCGTTCATCTCAATTTCTTTTGGTAAACCTACCTTTTATATTACTATAATACTGAATTTGCATTGATCTTGTGCCAAACCCCTGATTAAATGTCACTGCAAAAATACCACACCTTCCTTTTCATACTAAGGTCAATTATTGTGCAAGCCTAGTGAAAGAAAAATGAAACACTTGTTTGACCGCCATCGAGGTGCTTTTGTAATAGCTACAGTATTCACTTTTGCATCAACAAAAAGGCCCGTTGAAGTATTGTGGCAGTTAAACATGATGTGACACCCAGCCTAAAGGCAAAAAAAATGACAAAAGGGTTTTAGATATCAGTTATTCTTATTAGTGTTGGACACATCTAACAGTCTACTGAATGACTTTTCGTGCCGGGTGGGAGTGATTCGTCTTTTGATAAACTGAAATGTGAGCAGATTATGGGCGTGGGGGGCAAAAGAAAATCTGCACTAATCTTGCTGAACTAATAAAATCAGATCAAATTAGGAATTTAAAAAAACCTTTTGCAAGAGCAGGGTTCCCGCGGTCCTTAAAAATTATTATTATTATTATAATTATTATTAAGAGTAGCTGATATTCTGCATCAGCTAATGGGGATCCTAATAAAATCAAATCAAAAAGTCTTAAAATGTCTTAAATAAAATGTTGTGAAATTAAGGTCATAAAATGTCTTAAATTTACTGTAAAGTTGCTGTAGGTTTTAAATTAGCTGACCGTGTTTTTAAGATGATGGGGTAATTTGTCGCGGATGGTCTACCGTAAATCGCCTAATGTGTCTTTGGTTACCTCACCTTCGTAGCCATTTGTAGTTTTTTAGAGATGAGGCCTTGCAGCATTTTTAGGAGTTACGTTAGCTAGCTAGCAGCAGAACGAAGCGGAACAAAAAATTCAGACTCCCTCGCTGCTTCTCAACTGGCGGCTTTGAGTGGTTTTGTGTCGCCGCCAGAAACTCAAAGGGCAGAGGTGTTGTGGATTCTTCACACGGTAAGCCGACAAGATTATACAACAAAATAAAAGTTAGCTTTGTAGAGATCGTGGGATTTTTCAAACCAAATAAATAGCCCACATATTTACACAAAACTGCTTTGCTATCCCATTGTGGTGTAACTAAGATATCTGCAGAATTTTTTTTTTTTTCCATTGACAGATTTAGCTCCTGTACGTCTGCGAAATTCACATGTTTAGCTATTAATATAGCACCCTGTCAGCGGCACAGCTGATGTGATCCAAACATTTCCAGTAACAGTTAACTTCAGAGCGTGAGTTGTTTAAAGCGAATCACTTTATTTAAATATGTTGGAGAGTTTCGGTGTGTTCCACTGTGGTTCCTGATTTGTTTTCATGAATACAAATGTTTCAAAAAGAGTTTTTGATTTAATTCTGTGATGTTGACATGAAAATGGCGATGTAACATTTTAAGTGATGAACCTGGTGTGCTGTCATCACAGATGTATTGGCTGTCATGCTGATTTGAGCACGGTCTACATGTCTTGTTGACCAGTCAGATTGCCTTTTCGATTCTACTTGTATAATTTTTGTTTTTGAGGATGCTATAAGGACATTATTAAGCTATTGAGTTAGTTAATAATCTTATTAATGACTCAATACATTCTCTTTCTTATCAAACATTTTTTTCCAAAATGTTTAGGTCTTAAACTATATTTGTGGTGGCCTTAAAAAGGTCTTAAAAAGCATTACATTTTACTTTAAAAATAGTGCAAGAACCCTGAAGAGACACTAAAATATAATAAAGGTAATGCACATATTGTTTCAACTTGTCACAAAGAAACTCCTTTTATTCATGACTATTTATGACTTAAATCATTGGCCATGCAGCAGCATACACTGTGCAGTTTTCTTTTTTATGGTAAGACAGCATGTTGTTTAATCAGAGCATTCCTGCATGAATGAATGTGAATGTCAATACACTCTGTCATGCTATGTGAAGAAGGCGATGCATAATTACACTCATTCAAACATTCACACTCAAATATGTTTACTCACTTTCTCACATCTCAACTGCAACACAAACATGTGGTCTACAGTTTTTTATTGCTTTTAGATCGTCAACTTACATGTATTGCAGATGTACGCACACAAACAGTCATGTTAATTCAACATAGACCATCAACATGTGAATAAATAGTGATATTAATTAAATTAAGCTACAGACTGGAGGAGTGAAATTGACGTTTATTAATTATCCTACCTAATTTTGACATGCACAAACAAATAGTCTTTGGTGATTCATATTGTGTGCTACTCTGTGTTATTAATATGATTTCATCAGAGTTATGCAGGTGGTTTTCAGTGTGTGTGAGGTGAGGCCAACAGGTGAGGCAATAATTGCTCTGGAGTTATTGGCAACATGTTATAACACAGTAATAAAATCACTGTGGAGTAGCTGGAGGAAAACCACCCAGGTCTGATATGACTCAAAGGGAAGCTGTGGAGAGAGAAAGAGAGAGAGAGAGAGAGAGAGAGAGAGAGAGAGGGGGGGGGGCGTGGAGCGGGCTGAGATAAGTGGCACCTTTGGGTGGTACAGAACTGGATAACTAGTCATATTTCAACACGTTTCTAGCCCTTAAGTCTAAAATGGGACGATAAAGTATGTATAGATCATGCATTGTTACAGGTGGGGTCGTATAAAGCACCAGTCTTATGTCAAAAGGGAGAGGAAGTGAGTGAGGATGTGAAACAACAGAAATTAGTCTTTTTTTCAGGTGAAGTTATTAACTAAATCCAAAAATGTGAAATGTTACCACATTGATCGAAATATGCACTTGCTGTGGTGTGCTGTGACCTCTATGCAGTAACAGCTAGTAATCAACAGTAATATGACAATACAATCTTAACTACAGAGTTATTATGTAACTTTTTCCCGGATCTGGATATCACATTCTCTTTGTCAGAGACAAGAGGTTGCTTCATTGTAATGATGATGGATCTGCTGACAAGCAAGCATTGAGCATTTCAAAATGGATGAAAAGTGCAATGGATGAAATCATAACAGCTACTGAGCTCGCATGGCAACAGAAACATTCTCATGACATCTAAGCCATCTGGTGATGAAGATTGTGTGATACGACTGAAAGCTCCAGAGAGAGTTAGTTGAGATTATTTTGTCAAACTACTATTTCCAAGGTCAGGAAGGAAATTTGATCCACAGTGATACGTAACAAGTCACGTGAGAGATATAAAAAGCACAAATGAGGGGGTAATTTATGTCCATTAGTTGTGTAATAATTACAGCATTTTAACAGATATTTTCCCTTTTTGAAGTGCTCAGTCAGCAGGTCATTTTTTCACTTTACCAATGCTTCAACTCAAAGACAACTTGCTTCACTATGTGTGATCATTGTAAAGTTCATATCAGGCTTATTTAAATTATCCAAGTGTATTTTACTGTAAACTTTTCCTCTAACAAACTTTGGTCAACAATTGTTGTTTTTAAATATTTTCTATTAGATAAAGTGACTGACTTTAAACAGTCTGAAGACACTCCGTTAGGAAATGTTTGTTGTCTTACCTTTATATAGAAGGACTCACAGTATGTATCCTTTTTTAGGACACATTGTGTAACACCTTGGACATGTGCCACTATGTGGCTTTATTTGATTGAAAAGTGTTGAATGTAAGATAATAAAGATTTATGATGGTTTAATAAGGTGCACCAGATCAATCAAAAAAGGATTGCTACAGTGAGGTTAAAACATTCAGCTTTGGTGCATTTCATTCTTCTACTAAAAACAATTTGGAAAAAACTATCAAAAAATCAATAAATAAAATATCAATTATGTGGAAAAATTGTGGAAAATATTACTATTCTGTAGCCATTATATATGTATATTTTTTAAATTAATGGTTATTAATCTTAAAATACTGTAGCTTTGTTTTTGAAGAAATGTGTCCTTCACTATTGAGATGAAATAAAGTAAATAAATAAAATGAAATAAAAAACGTAAGTAGAGAGAACAACATAAACACCATACTATACAAAGAGGTCAGCAGGTCGCTCTCTGTTACATCCAGTGCAAAAGTCTAAGTCAAAGGTCAAGATTCCACCTTGACGCCTAAGTTTAGTTCATTATGTAGCCAAGCAGTCTCTTTTCTCTCCCTTCTGATCCTGATCCATCCGCCAACACAGCCGAACGTCTTCACCGAGGCCTCACTCGCATGTTTTAAAGTCTTTCCTGAGTGTAATCACAAAAGAAGACCCCTGCAATGAAAAAAGAGCTTAGATTAGGTAGAGAGAAACAGCACGGTGTTAAGGAGGAAAGCTGAAACTAAAACTAGGTTTAAAAACAAGAGAGCTGTGCCTATCAGCACAAACCAAGCTTGACCACCAACAATTTGGGTGGTCATCTTCCACCACAGATGAAGGCTATTGAACTGAACTTGCCTTAGAGAGCTGTGAGTGAGAACTGGCCTCCCTGTGTGGAAAGTCAGAACGTACTCATATGGTGTTTAAGATGAAAACAAATGAGCAACAACTTCACCACTTTGTTTTCAGCTGTGACAACAGCAACATGAATGGAGACGTATTCTGTGATGACATTACAGGAATCAAAAAGAATCAAAAATATGCTTATGTTTCTTACTTTTAAGCTATTGAACTTTTTGTTCTTACTTTTTTCTTTGTCGGCAGTTTAACTTCTATACAGCCTCGCTCTTGCCAATAATTTCTCATGCTGAACCAATTTAGCTTGAGCCGACTAAATGGGATGACCCCCTTGGTTTTCCTTTTTGTGAGTAAAATAATATAAACAAATTTAAAAGGCGAATCCAAAGTGGTGAAAGTGCTGCACATTCCTAAAGGTGTGGCTTTTGTAGATAGAGTTCAGAACAGAGGAGAGTTGCTGTGCAGAGAGGCCAGAGAGAGGCAGGGACAGAGCGCACTCATGACACTAACACTAAAGTAAAACCAAGGAGTCAGTAAAGTAAGTAAAAGCAACTTACACAGATACCATTGCACTCACTCACTGCAGAGCTTACTTCTTCTTCCCGCCTAATGACATATTTTCAGTTTTTTTCTTCTGTGCCTCATTGAACAAAAGACACACCTTTATGTTAGCAAGGGGTTTGTGTGTGTGTGTGTGTGTGTGTGTGTGTGTGTGTGTGTGTGTGTGTGTGTGTGCGAGACCTCATGTGACACAAATTTCATAACTGATAATTGAGTGTTTGGTAGCTCCAGGTGAAAAGCTTAAATGACACTGTGTTGATTGACTTGGATTTGTTTTCTACTTGCCTCCTCCTCACAGCAGGAAACCTGTATTGCTGCCATTTTTTTTTAGACCCTTACACTTTGATGACCGTGAGTACCTTCAAGGCTAGACTGACAGTGTACTACAAACCAAATTTAATTTAGAAAGGTTTTGATTGTGATCGCTGCATGTGTGTGCAGGCTCAAACCATTCCTATTCCTAACATTGTTCCCTGCATCCCCTGAGGTCACAATATGACATGTTCGCTATATGATTGTTGCCATAAAAATATCATAATAACTAAACGTAATATTCTGATATTGTTCTAATTTTGATAAAACCAAAAAGTAAGTATTGTATTCAAATAATTATTCCTGACATTGTTTATGGAGCAAAAAAAAAATTGTCGTTTTCGGAAATACGCTTATTTATGGAGCCCCTCCATAGGGGGAGAAAGAAGTAGATTTGTAGAAAAAAAAAGATAAATACTGTACTTTTTGTGTTCTCCTGAAAAACTTTTTCAGGTTGAGAAAAAAAAAAAGAAGAAAAAAGTCAATGTACTTCTAGGTCAGTTCGGCACCATGGAAACAACCACAACAATGGAACACACACACCCGTTGGAGAGGTTCATAAAACAGAAACCCCAGCGCTGGGGGGTCACAGTGTTGTTTTTTTTTATCCCAACTTGAAAAAGTTTTGATGGAACGCAAAAGTTTCTCGGGAGAATGCAAAAGTATTTCTCTTTTTTTTTCTACTTTATCTATTTTGTTTCTCCCCATCCCCACGTAGGTGCTCCATATTCATTTGCTTTCTGGCAGTTATTTCTTGGCTGGGACCAGTAACTTTCTGGAGTCTCTGCTGGAGGGCGTCGTATGCTCTACAGATTGTAAAGCGTTTGAGGCAAATTTGTGATTTGTAATTTTGGGCTATATAAATAAAATTGAACTTGATTTGATTTGCCTGCAACTGGTCAGAGCCAAGAAAGTATAGAGAGCCAAGACATATTACACTAAGTGTATTAAATAAGCATATTTCCCAAAATATCAAACTATTCCTTTAAATAATCATTTTTTCCTGTCAATTTTTTTCACATTGTGAAACATCTCTTACTAACAGAAACACTGATATTTCAACTCTCACTACAGTCTTACAATATCCAGACAATTACATGTAATAGCCACAGTAGACGGCAGGTAAATAAGAGGAGGTCAGAGAAAGTGTATGCATTGGAATAGCGTGTGTGTGTGTCTATACATGTGTGCTTGTATGTGTATGTGTTAGCAATCTGGCTCATATCACATCTCCATCACAGACTCTAGCTTTGCTACTCAACACCTACATTTTGATGTTATGTTACAAAGATAGATAGATAGATAGATAGATAGATAGATAGATAGATAGATAGATAGATAGATAGATGGATAGATGATTAGAATGGAATAGAATAACATAGAATAGGTTCTACCTCTGTCATAGCATCATCAATCTGTTTCAGCTCCTCATAGTGGTCACGAGAGTCTCTTAAAGGTTGAACCATGATCTCCTCAATCTGAGGGAAAAGCTGTTGGACACCACAGTGAGAGCAAAACTTGTTAATCAGTGAGTGTGTTTGTAAAGGAACACATCTGTACAAACACATGATCCTACCTTCATGACAGTCTCAAACATTGGGATGAGGACAAACTTGATGAATCCAATCTGAGCAGTGGGTTTGGTGACTTTATCTCTGTCCATGAAGGGAGCCACAGGGAGACCCTCAGACTTCTCCCTGTCACTCTGGGAAGCACATCCGTGGGAATATTGTCATTTAGCTATTGATTACAATGTAAAAAAAAAAAGTCTACATCTTGAGTTGACATGATGGATTTTGATAATGGATTTCCAAGAGTTATGTTACGTAAAGCTTAAGTTGAGGTCACCTGCATGAAGTACTCCTCCAGTAGGCAGTCCACCCATGGCTCAGCTACCTCAGTTGGCCTCACTTCGTTGGAAATGTCACAGCACTTGATTAAAACCATCTTCAGCTGAAGACACACGCACATGTACACAAACATACATGCAGCACATAAAAAAACACAGGATAAAGAAGCCTTTTCATCATCAGCACACATACAGCATCTACGGTATTTCTGTGACAACTTTCCCAATTACACTAATACAATCCATTTGGCCTCTGCTGATCACAGCACACTCATCAGCTAAAGGCCTGCATGACCGGCATCAGCTAGGTCATGTGTTGCATGTGCAGTACGGTAAACAGCTGATGTCAGGTGGAGTTGCAACATGATCTTATAAGGCATAATGTATACATACACATGTCACATGCTCTTCGTTGGTGAAATCAAAGTTGTCCACTTTTTGCTTAAAGGAGTCTAGTATCTCCCCGTGTCTGGCCATGTCGGTGGCCAGAATGAGGGTGATAATTGTCTGGAAATATAAGAACAAAACCAAAAGTCTGCTAGAAGATAGTTACATGACAATTGCTCACATTTAAAAAACAGAATAGTCTTCAGAAGAAGAATTAATCAATAATGTATATGTGAATATGTTACAAGACTGTGCAGGATTAAGATGAAACCTAGCATGCTTGTCATGAATAGTGAGGGTTTTACATGTGCATCTCACCTGTCGGATCTGTTTGAAGGCCTCAGGATCCACATTTGCAAAAATATTGCACTCAGGAAGAGAAAGGATCTGGAAGGCCACAGCACAGTGATGGTTCTCCAGCGGAGATATGTCATTGTAGCGCACTGCCAGCTCTGTGTGGGCATTGATTTGGTACCTGGTAGATGGATGACCAAGGTGAATGGATGGATTGATAGTATATTCCCATGAAGCTTCCCTGAAAAGATTGGTCCTTGCCCACCCAAAACTCCAACCAGAAACAACATGATAATCTGAACCAGTGTGTTTACATACCTGAACTCTCTCCATGCTGAACTAGTTTCACAGTTCATTGACAAAAGTGTTGTGCAGATGATGTCAAAACATACTGGGGTCAACGGGCATCTGCAGTGCTACATCTTTCAACACACCTACAGACGGAATAGGGAGTCTTACGTGTTGTTGTAGCCAGGGTGGTCCAGGTCATGACACACTGCAGCTGTCATTAGAATGCCCATATCTGTGAGAGTCAGCTTCTCCTGCACAACATAAATATAAATGTATAAGTATATAAGTGTTTAAGTATAAATGATTACAGATTGTCAAAAAAATGGCAAAATGTCTAGTCTTGGTCGGTATTTCAAACAAAAAAACGACTTGTAACACACACACACACACACACACACACACACACACACACACACACACACACACACACACACACACACACACACACACACACACACACACACACACACACACACGGACCATACCTGTAGGTTGCAGAGGTGAATCATGCCATACATCATCTGACTAACGCAGAAGCAGTGGCGAAAGTTGTGGAAAGGGTTGCTACGGTAGTTCTCCTGAATCGCCAACTAGAAGAGAATTATTCATTCAGCGACTGAACCAAAAATATTTCCAGCCTTGTACCATTTGAAAACAGTTTTGTAATGCCCTTTATTGCTCTAACTATACCAGCCAGCGTTTGAGTGTGATGGGGTTCATGTTGAATTCCTTCACCAGTCCCAAGTCATGGTACATATATTCCAAACAACTTAGCATCTGCAGTCACAAAGGAAGGGAAAACACATTCAGACCTCAGACACGTGGCTAACATAGAAAGGAAATGGCCTATTGAGTTCTGGAGCAGCAATGCCAACAAACCTCGTTATGTTCCCAGTGCCAGACATCGAATGTTGGCTTCTTGAGCGCCTCAACAGTCTCCTGAGACAGTGTGTACTGTATATGCCAAATAAACAACGCCATCAAAACTTCAAAAGAGGCTGTAGAGATCAATGAAATTAGCTTTGTCCAAAAGTAATGCAAGTAATAGTCCCAGTGGACATACCTTTGGGTAATTAGGGACATCTCGTCTAGGGGTTACCTTCTTCCCATCGTCAAAGTTGTATTTGCATGGACAGTTTACTCTGAATTTAAAAGGAAAGACATCCCAAAAAAGTTAAGTTCAAATTAATTTAACATGATTCTGTTGACATCTGTGAGTAAGATGGTCTAATGTCTAACCTGCCACCACCTCTTGAAGTCATCTCATCTCGTAGTTTTTTGAGATCATTTTTACACTTCTCAATCTCCACCACCTTCAAGCCCTCCACTGAAGCAAGATGACAAGAGGTATCACAGTTTGGCTTCAGCGCAGTTTAGCTGCATTTCATGTTTTATTTACATCTCAGGTTGTATTGCATTGGAAAAGAATTTTCTGGGGGACTCTTTTCTTTAAACTACCTACTATAAAATGAACCACTTACATTCCACTCTCTTCTCCAGCATTGCTAGCCTGTTGGTGACCTCAGTCTTCAACTCGTTGATGCGAAAGGCTCTGTGAGAGGAAAAAATAGAAAATGATAAGAGACTGACACATATTTCACATGGTCCATTGGTCATAATGAAAAAAATAAAACTGGAATGGGGCCTAAAAAATAAATGACAAAGGTGAAAGAACTGATTTAACTTGCCTCTACGGGTTGAAGCTCGTATTACCATAAGTACCTAGTGTCAGGTATGTGAGTTATGTGTCAGAGGGTGGGTGTGTGTTTGGGGGTGAGGGGATTGGGGGGGCAGGCTTCAGCCATGACATAATATAAACAACTGAGATGTTACCTGCTGAACTGATCAGCCACCTGGGACAATACGTTCTGAAACATGTCCTCCTTCTCTGCAGACATAAATGCAATCCTGATAAATCATTATGTTAATAAGTTTGGTATTTTCAAGCTCATTGTTACTTTCACAGTAGATGTGTTGCTGTTGATGCATGAATGTGTGTGTGTGTGTGTGTGTGTGTGTGTGTGTGTGTTAGTGTGTGTGTAGCGTGAAAGGGAAATGAAGCTGTTGCTGATAGCTTACCTCCAAGTTGACCAGTAGACAGAGGAACAACTTTATACAGAAAGCTGTGAAAAAAATCAGTGGAGCAGTAATTATTCCTAATTCATGGCATCAGCCTAATAATTTCTTCATATTGTTCTTATTTCCAAATATTGATCAGTCTGACCACAACGTTCATTAAGTAGCTGTTGAAGAAGCTGTTGTGTAGAAAACTCCGTAGCAGCTACTAAAAGAACCCTATGCTGAGATTGTTTTGTTAGCTACTGTTTCCAAGGTAAAACAATCTTTAAATCTTGACCTCGATTTTTAGAGTTTTTGTAAAAATGAAAATACATTTAGAAAAAGGATGACATAAGTAAAATGTAAAAATGTGATTTCTATACAAAAACAATATGATAATTCTGGTATGTTACTTTGGAGAGTTGGTGGGCATGGTTGGATCTATGGAGACCAAGGCTCCTTCTGGGTCCACCATCATGATGGCAGTGTTCCTGCAGTGAGAGGAAAATTAAGTAGATATACAGTGAGTTTTATTCACTCTCCTTAATATTTTTTTCTCAAACTAGAAAGTCTTTTGAAAATGTGGACTTTTTTTGCCCAGGGAGACTGTTAAATAGTGTTAGGGTTAAACAGAAATGATCCATACATTGTGTATACACAGAATGTTTGCTTTACAAAAAACTGTGTACATTTGACCTTGAATGTGTTTTTTCTTACAGTATGTTGAGTCAGTAAAGACTTGCTTGGCTTGCTGAATGAAAGAGAAAGAAGGCCAAATGGATGAAAAATGCATGTATGTATTTTCTTTCTTCAATAAAAGCAAAACAGAACTAAAGATAGACGGCGACTCCATATTACATTTATCATTTATCATTGTCTGCTTTGATGTGTATGGCTAATGCAGTGTGTCTGCCTGCCTATTGCATGCACATGCTCGTGTTCATGGCTGCTTTATGCTGCTTTGTGATAGTTCTAAGGTTTAAGGGCCATTTTCAAGTATACCAAGAGAGCCAGATAGGGAGTGGTGTGATCTACATGTGAAAAAAATAATTGAACAGTGAGAAAACAAAACAACAAACCTGGGAATGTGAGATGAGGAACACAGAAGCTCCTTGATGTCACAGGGGCTGCAGTGCCGACTGAACACCACCTGTGAGGTAAATGCATTTTGTATAAATTCATGTGATGGAAATGATGGCAGAAGACCACTACTATGTACATTGGATGAACATAGTAGTGGTAGCATGTTTAGGAGAAACCCTCTTCTGTGGCCCACATATCCAACACAATGCAATCTGTGTCTACATGGTTTCACAAGGCACACCTGCACACAGACAGCTGCTGTGGTTTTTGACATATGGGAACATAGAGTAAGCAGTCAGCAGAGAGACCAATGAGAGAAAGAAAAAGACAGCTGGAGTGTTGGTGTTCATGGAGCTATTGAAGATAGCAACAGTATCCATGCCTGTCATATAACCAGTCCAGTTTATAAAACTTAGTACAGTACATGCATAGAGATTACAAAATCTGTCTGTGGAGGGTTGATAGCAAAGAATGGGCGTGTAAACTGCGTGCAAAAACTGTGATCTCCCATCTTGAAGGGAGCAGGTGTAGCAGACAAACATTCAGCCTCAGGCTGTGGGCTCGGGGCTCTTGAACAGACATGTGTCATCGCCAGCTCTCTACTTGAAGCACTCTGCATCACCAGATCAACAAGTGTTTCATTTATCTGGCAGCATGTTTGCAACGCAGAAACATGAAACTCGAGGCTTACACCATTTGCCACGACTGTTTGAATGATTGCCGTTAAGACTAAAACTCAATGAACTAAATCAGTGCTACACTTTATTTTGCATTCTGTTTTTTTCTTTTCTTTTGTTTATCACCACTGTGTTTTGGCTTAATTGCTGCTTCTATAAAATGAAGCGTAAGGCAATAATCTAAATCCATATTTTCATTCATATACAACAGAGGTGTAAGGCAGCAGAAAAGAATGCTGCTGTGTGTAAGCTGTTAACAACAGGTGTTGTTTAAAGTTGGTTTTATAATTAAACCCATTATTAAATTCTCAATGTCTTATTGTAAAATTAAATAAATAAAAATGTAAATTTAGTGGATGAGTCCCAACTGCATGAATTTAAACATACTTTGGAATGTATTGCCAAAACATTAATTCAAGTATTTTTCATTGATTGATTTATTTGACTACAGTTAGATACCTAATGCCTAAAGATACTGTTCACGGTTTACAGTCAACATTTTTGGGTCATATTAAATCTATATTTGTTTGCATTTATTACCAATCCTATTTACAGTATATGACCAGTTTGCTGGCAAAAATACAATATGATAATATATATATATATATATATATATATATATATATATATATATATATATATATATATATACAGTGTTGGGAGTAACGCGTTACAAAAGTAACGCAATTACAGTAATGTATTCCTTTTTGTTGTAACGCAGTAATATAACGCATTACTAATTACATTTCAGTAATATTATACTCGTTACAATCTCAGTAACGCGAGTTACAACGCATTTAACGCCACATTTAGTGGTGCATTGTTTTTTTAAGAATTCACCAACACCGCGACACATTTCTTCACAGGAAAAAAAAAGCTGTATTATTTTCCTGTCGCTGTATACGATGGTTGAGATGACTGCAGAGACGGATACATTTGCGAGATGGATATTATTTTCAGGAGTTATTACGCTGCGTTGAAGTGAGCTGTCCTGTTTCTGTTCCCGTGGTCAGAGCCAGAACCAGAGACGGTACGGACAGCATGTATGTCCCAACAGGTGACGGTACGTCAGCGGCTGACAGATATAAACATGTCGGGAATTAATGTTGAGGCTTGCTACTCGTAAACATCATTGCATTTTATCAGCCGTGGAGAGTAACTATGCCTGTAGTGGAATGGCTTCGAATGACGACCAAAAACGCTTGTCTTTTACTGTGACCATTTACAGTTTTACAAACAAAAAAGTGAACAACTTGAGCCTGACGGACATGCTGCATCTCAGTAAGCTAGCAAGAGTAGGCTACACAACAGACAACTTCCGTGTAGCCTACTTCAAAATAAAAGCACTTCCTGTGACGGTTCGCAATAAAACTAAATTACTGTTAAATAAGGTTGTGTACCTTCTCCCAAATCAGCTGTAAATCAAGTACTGTAAATAATGTAAATAGTGAGTTTTAATCACACTATAATTGAACATTTCCTTTAGAGTGTTTTAAACTAAACAACATGAATTTCTTATTTAAGTGCTATAATCAAACATTTTACAACAATGCCATACTTTTAATTGAGTATTTTCATTTTCTCCTACTTGCCTATTGTACGTTTTACTTATGTATTTTTATAGCTTTAGTTACTTTGCATATTTATTTTAATTATACAAAATATGAATAATCTATGATGTATTAAAGTGGATAAAGAGGAGACTTTATTGATCCGGTGGTGAAATTCACAAGCTAGCTGCCAAACAAACTTCCCCTGTTATTTTGGTGAAAGTAACTCAAAAGTAATGCAAAAGTAGTGTAACGCATTACAATTCAGAGACAGTAATATTGTAATATAACTAATTGCTCTCAAATGACAGCCACTAGTAATCTATAATGTATTACATTTTGGAAGTAACTTGCCCAACACTGTATATATATATATATATATATATATATATATATATATATATATATATATATATATATATATATATATATATATAGTCAAACCAGCTCATTTCACACCGCATATATTTATTTATATTTGTTATATTTGTAACAAACAGGGGAGACTGTACATAATTTTACAATGTTAATAAACAAAAAACCCAGAAATACAGCCTTTTCACTGGAATTAGACCCACCTTTTGCACTTTCCCATCCACATCCAGGTAAATGGTTTTAGGGGCATAGGAGGAGGAGCTGGAACCCATGTTGACCTCCTTCTCCCTTCTCAAACGCCCGCAAAGATTCTGTCTCGAAGCCCTGATCGACAAACCTGATGAGCCATTAGAGATACTGGAGATATTAGATATATAGATATTCTTTTCTGTTATTTCGTGCAGAAACAGCTGAGTGTACCGTGAATGCCTTATAAAAACAGTAAATCATGACAAAAGAAGATAACAAAACATCAGCAACAGGTCCGTAACACATTTCTGTCAAATGTCTGTCATTTCATTTCAAATGACATAGTTCTCAAGTTTTTGCTGTTGCCATTCTCAAGTTTAAAAGAAAGAAAAAACAAATACAAATATAAAGGAAACCCAAAAAATTACCATGACAAATGTATAAAACAAAGTTTCACAATTCAATTAAATAGTAAGACGTTTTCTTTCAATGTAAAACAAAAAACATTTTCATCATACAATTATACAGTTTAAATAAATCACAGTCAAATTAATTGAACAAATGCAAGAGCACTCACAGTGTCAGCGATGCAGCTTTCCCTGTGGATATGAAAGGTAATGTCCCAGGTGCTGAGGATGCAGCTGACTCACATGAAGACACACAAATGCACATACACAAAGGGAGAGCTACAGGGGGGAGAGAGAAAGAGAGGATGTGAGTGATAGAGAAGATGAGAAAGGGGATGTGTAAGGGAGTAAGAGGGATATGGAGTAGTACGAAGATAACTGGCCCTCTTACTGGTTGCCAGGGGACAGTTACTATGGAAAAAAAAAAAAAGACAACCCTAATGTGTTAATTGTGTAGGGCTTTTACGTGCGCTGGTCACACACTTCTTTTCTGCATAGTCTGATTCACTGTGTCATATAGGGGGGGAAATACACCAAAGCATTACATCTTCATCAAATACTGAACATTACTTGTTAACTACACAGCTATCTGATTGAAACCTGGCTAAATAAATATATTTTACGCATGTGTTCTGTTGAATACAGCAATTATTACTGGCCTAAAAGGCACGCAGGCACAAAACATTGATTTTAGCACCCAACAATGGATGGAAAATTATATCATATCGGGGGGGGGGGGACCTCATTTCAAGCAATGCTTTGTTTTTCCTGTCAACCACTGAGTTGCATGAGTGCTGAATTGTATATACATGTGTGAATGTGTTTTATGTTGCACATGGCCTCCACCAAGAAGGTTAAGGTTTTAGTTTGGTTTGTTTGTTAGTTTTTTTGGTTTGTTTGTCTGTCAGCATGATAACTACTGGCCTGATTTTTTACTTAATTTGGTGGGAGGGTGTAGCATGGGCCAAGGAAGACCGAATTCAATTTTGGAGTATATCCGAAGCATGGGGCGGATATACAAATTATTTTTCACTTTTTGTTAACATTGCGAGCTAGAGCATTTGTGCTGCATTCATGTGGTGTCGGAATAATTGAAAAAATTTGTTCCCCACTGGGAAAATTCATACTGCATCAACATTCGAGTGCCCTTCTACAAACATAGTTTCATATGGATTTGTGTTTGTTTTAGGTGTGTGTGTGTGTGTGTGTGTGTGTGTGTGTGTGTGTGTGTGTGTGTGTGTGTGTTACCCTCCCCAGTCCACTCACCCACTTGTTGAGAACAGGTCTAGCAGATGGTTTTGTCAGACAAGTTCACTATAGCACTTGAGAAGATTTCGAAGTGAGGAATGACTTTTCTTTATGCATTTCATTTCATGTCATGTTGATTCTTCTTATTTTTATAGCCTAAAATCGCAACATCTCCCTCCATTTGTCTTGGGGGGCTTTATAATATGTAGCCTTCAACATTTGTCTTGATAACCTCGATTTGGATAAGGAAAACAGATGTATTGAGAAAAAAGAAAGACACCTTAGGAGGGGCAACAGAGGAGGGATCCCTCAACATCAGTGTGGAAGAAGTAATCTGGCCCATATAACTAATCTATTAATATATATTACAATAAAGTAATAATAATGATACTGGTGCATCAGTGTGTAAGAAGTGTTTTTCCTGTTGGAGCTTTTTTTAAACATGTTATATGCAGTTAGACAAGTATTAAAATACAGTGGTTCTCACCCTAGGGGTCGTTCTCCCTCCTGTGACACTAGATGAATGTAAAGGGTCGATAGATGACTAATGAAGTAGAAAAGAAGACTAAACTAAGGTACACAAATTTATATTTGTAATTATTTTGTATTTGGGTGTTTCTTCTGATCTTTGCTTTTTTTGTTGTGAAATATAGGACAATTTGACTTAAAACAGATATTTAAATGAAACTCTCTGAGGCGTTAAAAAAGGAAATGTCTCTTTGGTGGAACTGACAACAACTCATAGACATCTGAAACGTGACAAGGAACCCCAACTTTAAAAGATTGGGATCCACAGGTTTAATATTTAACAAGGCATTGCATTTCACATAATTATTATATGTTTTAATGTTTCAAAGTTCTAATCTGAAAAGTAACAAGCAACTATAGCTCTGAAATAAATGCAGTGTAGTAAAAAAGTGCAATATTTGCCTCTGAAATGTAGGAGAGTTAACATAAAAATACCCAAGCAAAGTGCATGACAGACAGTCAGACAGACAGACAGACAGTCAGACAGACAGACGGACAGACAGACGGACGGACAGACAGTCAGACAGAAGTAGCAATTGTAGAGTTGTAATATGGAAAAAAACTAATTGACAACATTAAATACATTAAGTAAAAGTACATAACATGTAATAAGCAAATATTAAGTGTTATAAGTTTTAAGAATTTTGGGGAAAAGGGATAGTAAGTAAAGACTGTGGATCAGAGAAGACACTGGTAGGACTCTTTTGTCCATTTCTTCTGTCCATTGAGCCAAATAAAGTAATGACTACTGCAGGTCGTGACACAAGACACACTAGATACAAGCTTTCCAACAATAAAGTCACCCTCCTATTCTGGGAAATTCATCACACATCAACAGGCTGGTATGAACAAGAACATTAGATGCAAGGCTCGACGAGGCAATAAAAGGAAAAAATTCATTAGAGATGCAGAGCATCATACATCAACTCTATTTAAGTCATAGGACACCTACTCTCCACACGCTTTCAGATACACAGAAACATGTGCTGTATGCATACAGATGTGATGATCCTGCTCCCCAGAGTCCAATTATTGCCTAGGCTTCCAAGCTCCTCTGCCACTCTGGAAGAGAGGTGGAACATGATAGGACAGACTGCATGGCTAATAAAACCATGACATCAAAACAGATTAAAAGCAATTTCCAAGCTCAATAAAAATCACCCACTATCATTTTCTGAGTAAATTTCATTTTCCATTTACTGTAAGGCACAAGCGATTATGCACATGTTTATGTGCTTGGTCTGTGCTTGTGTGTGCCCGCGATGCTGTATGTGTATTCATGAGTCTGTGTGCCAAGGAATAAATTGTTTTTCAAAAAGAACAAAGACGGCAAAACACAGATCAAAACAGGCGGATCTGATTTGCAACCACAAGACTCATCACACCTTCAGTACCGGAAGATACATTTCAGGATAAAAGCAATAAATCCTATCATGCAGATCTTAATGACAAAAGATGTGCAGCTGGACCTCTGAGGGGAACACATTGTCCTGATAATAGTAATCGACCAGGCCACTTTGTGCGTGCGTCTTTGTGCGCATTAGTACACCCTTTCACAAGTTTGTACCTCACAATCATTCAGTACTTCTTTTTATGCTTCCTGACAGTGTTTCTTGTGCAGTTGAAAAAAAGAACAACATGCAATATATTGGGGATAAAATAAACCCCATATTAAGTAATCATTACTCTAATGCATGGATTTCCAGGAACAGGTTTTCCATAATTAGTTAGTCAACCAGTTGAGCATGGATGTTGCTTTAGGTAAAGCAAAAGAGCAAAACACAAAATATACTCCAACATGGCATATGTCAACTGCTACATTTTATGGATTAAAAGTGGTAAAGGTAAAAAAAAAAATATAGAGTTAAATCTCTTCCTTACAAGTGTGCATTGAAATACAGTAGTTAAAGAAATGTGTGGGCGACACCTAATGTACTAGAAAGGAATTACGCTCACACTCAAGGATGGCAGAACTCATTCAGCTCCTCACAAAGACAAAAGAAAAGTTAAAGCATTTCTACTTTGTGGTATTACTTTGTTGAAACACTGATTAAAATACAATACAGTTCAGCCTAAAATGAATGGTTTTGTAGCAGAGTTGTGGTGAAATGTTTTTTACATAATTGATGACAAACTACAAAGTATTTAAACTTTTTTTATTACCTTAGGTTATACGATGACCTAATGTTGAATAAGAATACACTTTGTGGTTTAATTGTTTAAAAAAAAAAAATAAACCTGACCCAAAACTATTAACTTACATATGTACAGGTATTATCAAAAGTTCCCAGGGAAATTCAGAGTTCATCATGAAGCAAAACATATACCAGAGCTGGACATTCTTTACTGTCTCAGCATCATATACATTATATACTACATGCTGGTAGACAGAATATCATTTTTCATATGACAAGATAAAAGACTACAGAAATATTGTGCATAGCCGTAGAGAAATAAATGATAAATAATGGCATATGAAGAATTAGCTGAAAGTGAACTTATCTCTTAACCTAGTGCCTCAAATCCATTATCCTCGTGGATGGGTGAAACAGAAGACCAACAAACTACACATGTACTTTACATATCACAGAATGAAAACGTACATTAAGCCGTTGTCACTTCTGTGATGGACAGTGAGTCTGATCACAAGGGTCAAGACACTCTGCCTCTACAGGCAGGTGGCTAGTTGGGATGCCTACTGGTGGACGGGCTTTTCTAATCGGGCTGAAACTGCGTGGAGATGAACAAGGAGAGTGAGCAGGGGAGCGGACTGGGCGCAGGGGAGGACCTGGAAGGGGTTGTGGGAGAGGCTGTGCCAGTGGAGATGGGCAGCGGGGGTATCTGCGTGGGGCAGACCAGATAGGCAGCTCAGTTCTGTTGGAGGAGGGGGGAAGCACTGGAGCATAGGTAGCAGGGATATTCATTTCTGATTGGACGGCAACATTGCCAGAACATTCTTCCGAACGCTCCATAGTCTCCTGAAACAAGATGAAGATACACGGGTTACAATCATCATCAGCTGTGGGTTTCTCTATGATTCTCATTTTAATGAAGCCATAAGTTGTAAAACATTTAAACTGGTGCTCTGTGGATGTTGGTCCTGAAATATCGCAACAATTCATCAATTGCCATGACATTTTGTAGACAGACATTCATGATCCAACAGCAGGTTGGCATTTTTGATTTTAAGGAAATATTTTATTCTATATTCTATTGGATGCATCAGCACAATGTGATTGCAGCCATTAGTGGTACCCAGAGGATGAATCCTGAATGACTTTTGTGATCCCCTGATTTTTACACTTTTCCATGACATTTGGTACAGACAAATGTGCCTCTCCGGATGAATTGCAAAAACTTTGATGATTGTAGGACTTCGACTTCTTACATTTTTTATGACGGCATTTTCATCTACCTCAGCTGTACTTTGTGTTTATTGCAAACTGGCAAATGATAGCATGCTAACATGAGTAACTATAATAGCGAACATGGTATACATGTTACCATTGTTATTGTGTTAGCTCAAAGTACTGCTGTGCCTACAGTAAGTACAGCCTCACAGAGCTGCTAACATGGCTGTAGACTAAAGTATTGTTTTATTGTAAAGCTTTCAATGGCTCATATAATTTAGATGCTAGATGGAAATTTTGGTCATAAAAGTTTAACTTACATCTTCATTGAGAACATAAAGAGGCATGGGACTCCTTCGGCCAAGTGTAGTTGGTTTGGGAACAACATCAACTGCAAAACATATATATTTATTTTAGTATTGTTTGATATTCTACTGCCTAGTAAACACTTTAATGTGCAAAATTATTCTTGGGTATTGTGTGACATGTTTTAAAAGTTAAAACATTATTATATATATATATATTGTTTTAACTTTTAAAGATGTGTAACTGTAATTGTTGCTCACCATCATGGCCATGTTCACTCTGCTCCAAATAGATGGGAGCTCTTTGGGGGACAGGTCGATGTTTCTTTCTAAAGCAGGAAAAAAACCACATGGTAGTTAATAAAAGCTACAGGTCACTGAGTTTATTACTTTTTCACCAATTTGTCAGTGTATAGTGACACTTTTGAGCTACTTGAGATTCTAGTCACATGTCAAGTGCCATATCAAAGCCAATGAGAGAGGGAGGGAGAGAGAGGAAGTAAAAGAGAGAGAGAGAGAGAGAGAGAGAGAGAGAGAGAGAGAGAGAGATGAGGGGGGAAAAGAGGACAGAGAAGAAAGAGTAGCTCTCACTTGGATGGTTTCCAACAGGCACACACTGTCACCAGGGTGATTAGGAGGAATATGCCCCCGGTGGACAGGATGATGTATAGCGAGCTTCGTCCTAAACCAGAGTGATATACAGAGGTAGACAAAGACACAAAGGAAGAAAGAAGGAAAAAAAGAAAGAAAGTGGGAGAGGTTTGTGTCAATAACAGCAGGGCAATGGAGTTTCTCTCTCACTGAACTGCTTTGTACCTTTGCTTCACATATAACTTCAGAGCTTAACAAATATATTGCATGCAAAACGTCATGCCAATCTATTCCTGTTTTTCTCTTTGATAGTGGAAAAGTAAAGTTTACAGGATTAGATGAAGTTGTGTCTTTACTGGTATAAATGTGTCAATTTGGAACATCCTTTTTTCTTTCAAACTATGCATTTATGGAACAGGCATAACATTCTTTTGTTATTGTTTTATTACTCTTTTTTACTCACTTTACATTGCTTGCCAAATCTTTTAAGTGTGCTGGCATGAATAAGGTGCAGTGAAGTAGCACAATAGGGTAGTCTCTTTGAGACTTTGTGCCGTGCTGCTACGCATACAGAGGGAAAAGAGAGTAGTTTGAGGGCCTGTCTCTTAATGCAACACATCATAGTACAGTGATAATGAAGTCAGGATTACTGAAGTCCACTGAGGCAAAGCGTCCTCACCACCTGCCTTCTTTTCCTGTTCCCTCCTCATAAATAACTGTCCATTCATTGGATTAGACTGCCTTTCCCTCTCTCTCAGCGTGACATGTCGCCCTATGCTGGCGCCCAGTAACAGCCGCTGTGGGTCAACTCTCAGGCTCACAGCCTGGATTTGCACTTGTTGTAAACAACATTGTTGGAGAGACAGGCATGCATGTGTACGGGTTGGCATGAGATGATAATTGCTTCTGCTAGCTACTGAAAATGGATGGTTGGTGAACAATGAGATATAATATATCTAGTTTCCATACTCATTTTTACATTGGTTGGTATTTATTAGACCTAGAAACCAGTGTTGGAATGTAAGTAACTACATTTACTCAAGTACTGTGCTTTTTACTGTACATTAAAATGCTTACACATTACATTACACAATTTGTAACAATTTAACACCAACAGGGTAATTCTGCATCTCATTTGACATTGTAAGTACATTTGGCTGATTCTGTACGTTTATTTAACATTTTGTACGCAGAACTTTTACTTGTTGTGAAGTGTTTGCTATTTTTTATTTAAGTAAAAGATCTGAATACTTCTTCCTCCCCTGCCCATTTGATGTTACTATACCATCATTTCTTCATCCTAAATGTAAACTTGTATAACTTGAGATCCTACCGGTGTAACATGCCACCTACTGTAGACAGTGAGCCTGACAGGTGTGCTCTTCATGCTGCTGATGGGGTTCTCCACTGTGCAGGCGTAAATGTCATCATCTGACATCACAACGCGTGAGATGGTCAGCACTTTTTGGTCATGTGAAAGCAGCAGACGTGTGTCATTGGTCAGCACCTTGCCTCCCTTCAGCCAACCGTAGATGGGCTTTGTGCCGTTATTGTGGGAACAGTGGAGGTTAAACTGCTCGCTCCACTCCAGGACGGACGAGGCTATCATCTGGATGTAAGGTTTGGACACGGCGACTGAGACAGGGAGACAGGACAAAAACAGGGGGGCTTGAGATTGAATATTCAAAGATACGAGAGGGTGGTTGAGATCTAGTTATATATATATATATATATATATATATATATATATATATATATATATATATATATATATATATATATATATATATATATATATAAGAATATAATAAGTGGAATCCTAGTTAGTGCCTCAAAAAGAACACTACCAACTCAGTGAATCACTGCGTATCATGTTCTGAAAAAACTAAACTCCAGTATTACAACTACACTGTCTTGGGCCAGATAAGGTATTTTCAACTTGTATTGATTTTCTTTTAGCTTCATAACTCCTCTTCCGTGTTCTGCTCAGACTCACATATTTTGAAATAAGAGAGAACCCAGCTCTTTGAAAGCAAGGTCATTCTGCATACCATCCACAGTGAGCTCAATGTAGTGCTCTCCAGTGAAGGTGTCATCTGTGATGGAGATCTCAACTTCGTACGCCCCTTCGTCTGACAGCTGCAGGTTGTGAAGCAGCAGTGACCCATTCTCAAACACCACAATACGGTTGCGGTACTCTGGCCTCAGGTTCCCTATGATGTCTGTTCCTATGGACTGCACAACAGTGATAGGTTTCTCTTTGTCCCTCTTTAGCTGCCACTTAATCACAGGCTTGTCTGAGCTGCTGCTGGAGTAGCTGACTGACAAGAGGGCCTCTTTGCCCACGATGCCCCTCACCACCTGGGTTTGGCTGGTCACATTCACTCCAGACACCTCACCTGGAAAAAATCAAAGAGAAGATAGTGAGGTCTTGAACTGAGTAGCAAATAGATATGAATACAGGGATACAAAGGGGTTGTTTGGGGTAATACAAGGTCTGTCACTTTGCAGCCTTTGATGCTCACACGCAGTGAAACAAGAGAGGACTTGTGCAAAAACACTAATTACTACAATAACTAGAACAAACAGAAATGAAAAATAACAGTAGCAAAGGGGCATGGATACTATGATCGTGTACAATAATAACATACATTCACACAGTGTAAGTACAATATTACGGTACTTTGATTTTACGTGAATATTCCTATTTTTTAGTGTCAATAGTTTTCACCAGTGTTGTATTATGTATTAGAAATTTAATTGTACTTTTTACTCTATTTATTTGATTTCTGTAGTGACTTGTTCATTTGCAGTATTGGTTTTATCTTATTGTACGACAAGCCCTCACAAGTGTTACGATGTTAGAGCTTGAACTTCCCATCACTATGTTGTTTTAGCTGTTTTAAATAGTGAAACCACTTGAAACATTAAAATACATCTTACACGGTGATGCATTCATAACCTTAGAAACCAATGTTATTTTATTGTTAATTGCTGGTTTTACTTGTTGTTAATTGCCATTTTTGACAAGATCACCAGCTCACAACGCAAGAGGGTTTCAAACGTGGAGAAAAAAGACTCTGCACACCCTGGTCCAATGCAAGTATCCAATTTTTAAATCTATTTTTTAAATAAAGACTTGCATTCAACCTAAAGTGCAGAGGCTGCCTTTGTCCACATGTTATTGGTAATTGAAATTAGAAAAATTATGAATAGTTTTCCATTATGCCAATATTGCTTTTCCAGTACTTTTTCCCGCCACTGCTAAAAGATGTATGTATGTACAATTCACTTTTTAACCAATTTTACATTCCATCCTATTTACTTTGAATAGTTTAGATTAGGTGTAAGTAGGTAGGCCTATACATACATAATATTTTCATATTCCTAACTGCAAGAAATGCACTTAATTTGGATGCAATAAAACATTAAAAAAATTCTGACTTTTATTTTAAGCAGCTTAAGTTCAATTTCATGTAATACCATGATAATGTCACAAAGTGCTTTTATTCTTTAGGCTTTCACCCAAGATGTTTTTTTCTTGGTTGCAGACTTGACATTTTTTTTAAACATGATCAAAGACATGGTTATCACTAGGTTTTTGGATATGCGCACACATCACTAAGCTGACCTTTTCAAGAAGCTGGTTGAAGGAATGAAAGAAACGCTGTGTTCGCACGGTCCAACAAGTCCGCCGCCGCTGGTGAACTTAGAAAAAATCATATTTTGCACGGCTACATATAAACGTGAATATTGGTGGAACATTCACTTTCATTAGCCATGTTTAGCTTAGTCGGAATATCGTCTTTTTAGGAACAAGGGCAAAAACCGGAATATTATGTGCATGTAAACGTAGTTACTGATGCAAGTCTCACATAGCCAGACATTACTCCACAGCGCAGCCGATTAACGTTAGATGCTGTCATAAAAGCCTGTGCTCATTCTGCCTCAATTTTGGCAAGAAACGCTGAAAACACCAATACCTTGCTGTCCTCTCTACCCGACTGATACTTTCTCTGCTTAAAATTACGGCAAAACCACTAAAAACACTACTACCTCGCTGTCCTCTCCACCCAACTGACAGACACTTTCTTTCCATAAAAGCGGAGAGCTCAGCTTAAAATTATGGCAACAATCACTAAACTCACGGTCCTCTCTACCCAACTGACAGACACACTTTCTTGGCTTAAAATTACTCACCGTTGGTTGGCTACGGCCGCTGAATGGGCTACACGGTTGTTAAGCCAAAGTTAAATTGCATGTTTCCATTATGAGGAAGTCCATAGTTTCTGTCATAAGTCTGTCAAGGTGGTTGTAAACAGCCGTGGCCCGCTTGCCTGATCCTCTGGTAACATTAGCAGTTATCGCGTGTTAGCATGGCGGAGTTAGCTAGGACCAGTCGGGATCACTTCACTGGTGTATCACATTGTAAATAATGGTATAAGAGGTATAAGAATTGTTTTTGCGAGTAAACAACTTGAGTACTCTATATAATTCAATGTGAGTACACAAATGTTAAAATGACTGAAAATGGCTGTCCCTAGTAGTCGTGATAAATTAGCCTGAATCTTAATGCTTACCTGTTCAGAAGAAAATTAGCTAACTCTGCATCCTTTTGGGCTTTAAGCTGTCTCCATTTTCCAAATACATCTCTAATATTTACTTGGGTTTTGTCTCTGGTCACGCAACTGTTAGAAACACTGAGGTTTTTTAGGTCGGGTAGAGTCTATCTCCTTTGATCCCGTTCGTTTGTTTGCTGCTTCCATGGCGTTTTTACAGGTATATCTGGCAACCCGGCCCGGTTGTCAAAATGGGAGGTTGATACCAACACACAGGCCAAAACACAAACACACATTCTGTCATGGATTAGAAATTTCAAAGGAGAAAATACTGGCTGCATTGTTGTCAGAAAAATATGTTTCCTTAATATCTGATGACATATTGTGGTCATTTTTGGATTTAATACAGTAAATATATTAGGCCTACATATTGCACCTTTAAAACAGCCATTAGTCAGCTTATGTGTATGCTACCCACACAAACAAACTCATATGCACACATGTTGCTTTTCACTAATCACTGGTCTGTTCCTCAGAAACTCCTCCCAGGAATTCCTCATGACCCCTCGTAGTGAACAAGTATGCTCTAATTCTGATTTGTGCTCCCCAATTATCCTCCACCTCCCACAGTGATAAGGTATTACAGTGTGAGCCACATTGCTTCCTTTATAGAAGAGCCCTGTCTTGGAAACCAAACACAGCAAAGCTATTATGTTCATAGCGGAGATTCCTATAACTCAGCTGCGGCTGAACATACGGAGGTCTAAACATTGGCTGCGGGCCTGTGAGGGGCATCCTACTGTTAGAGCCTCAGTGATGGAAAGATCAACCTAGAAGAGAGGGAGGAGAAAGAGTGTGCACTGTTCACTATTCTTTTGCAGTGAGGCAGTTAGCAGGGCATCGCCTTATTACCGTGGTAACCATTTGGTTCGCCTGACAGGGGTTGCTGAGGCGATAAGACAAAGGGCATGATTGTTGGAACTAGTTTCCTCCCTTGAAAAGAGTGAGAGAGCGTTAGAGAGGGAGAGAAAGAGAGAGAGAGAGTAGGTCTTTGTCACTGGTGAAGTTGGAGATAGACACTGGATCCAGTGATTCTACCAAAACTGGGTAAACTGGGCCCATAGGGTCATGAAATTAAATCACACATTTTAAAAACTAAACTCTCCACATACTAAACTTTTGACATCGCTTTAGCCCTCAAATGAATTCCTCTAAAGCTTCCCACACTCAAAAAAGCAGGCCCTGCCCTATTCACCAGCTCTGCTCACCCACTCAGCCGTTGGAATACACGGATAATAAAAAACAATCAGCAACTAAATTAACCTGGATTAACTTCACTTCAAAAGGAGCAAGGATTTGAGTTTTGATCTGGTTTTCAAGTGACACAAAGAAAGTAACAGACTGTAAAATAAGACAATTCTAAAAATGTGTTAACTGAAATGATAATTACTGATAATGGGCCCAGACAGGTTTTTCTTTGCTTGTTTATAAACTGTCAGAATATAACAATTTAATAACTATCAATTTGCTTGGTTGGTTGTCATCTGAAAGATAGCACAGTCTGGGTAGATTGTCTTCTAATCTCTTGATAGCATAACAATTGTTTGAGCTTACCTGTGAAGAGAAGGAGGAGGAGGCCAAAGATCGTCAGTAGTGGAGGAATGTCAGTAAAACTGTCGCCTGTAGAAGAGGTCTTCCTCTCCACCTTCATCTTGTGTCCTGGGCAGAGTCTTTCTCCCACTTAGTGAGCATGGTTTATCCACTCTGGGCACGTCTCTGCGGCTCAACACTTTCTCCACTGCCTGCCTGCCTGCAACACTGGCCTCTGCCTGGTCACACTGAGCCCCACTCTCCTCACAGCACCCCAGTCACAACCAACAACAGCCAACTGTGTGTGTGTGTGTGTGTGTGTGTGTGTGTGTGTGTGTGTGTGTGTGTGTGTGTGTGTGCGTGTGTGTGTGTGTGTGTGTGTGTGTGTGTGTGTGTGTGTGTGTGTGTGAGACAGAGACATAGTGTATATGAGCTCCTCTCTTCCACTCCATGTTGCTCTTTCTGAAAGGAGCGCAAAGAAAACAGTGTTTGTTTTTTAAAGCTTCCTGTAAAAAACAAGTGCTGTCTTTTTTCTACATTAAAACCCATTAACGGGCTAAATCCAATTTTGAGTTCAGCTACTTTGCAAGAATTCCTACTGAGAAGAATTACTGTACTTCAGCTCTAAGAGGAACACACTTAAAGCTCTGAAATGTCTGAGTTTGAAAAACAACTCACTCCCCCATTTTTTTGGCCCACTTTTGTCACATTGTGCAAACTCCTCTCTGGACTGGAGCCTCACAATAGACTCACAATTTGTCACTGGGCAACCAACCCTGCTGTTGACCCACACACAAGCACATGCAGCCTTGAAGCATTTTGCTGCTAGTTGCTACAGTACCTGGCGGGTGCATGATCCTTGGTACTATATTCGGAGCTGAGAACTACAAGATAATAAGAGCTACACATGAAGGAAACTCATAAAAAAGAACGTTGTTGTACCTACCGTGTCTCCTAGGTGGTGTAAAAGCTACAATACGGCAGTGAACTGATGCATCTTTGGCAGTTTACATCCATGGCAGTTTATCAACAGTGTTGGCCATGATTTTACATTAAAGTTGTGGCTGTTTTACTACACTCTTGCTCTCTTTGTTTCCTGTTATTTAAATGTCCAACACGCCTGTGTAAAACAAAAAAGGGTCAAAAGTTGTATGTGAAACTAAAGGAAAACATCAGGCTCTCTTCAAGAAGGGAAGTCTGACAATTAAAACAATGTCTACAAAAAGTCAAAATACAGTAGATTGAATTAACTGTTGTATTTATATTGCTTTAGATCTCTCTTCTGACGTCCAATCTACCATCCTGCTCAGAAACACTTTTAATAACCATCACTAATAAATGGTAAAGTGATAGTTAATTAAACCTATGCTTGGAGCCTATGTTATTTTACTGTTAACAAACAATGGAATGATAATTAAAAACTCTTATTAATTATTAGCAGTGCTATAATTTGTGTTATTTTACCAGTTTATTCATATATTATATTATGTATGCGTTAATGATTACCAAATGATTTGCAAACCTTTAAGAAATCATGTGCAAACTGTCTATAAACATTATCAGGAAGGCCTTTATACAGTAACAATTGATGATTATATTACCTTGTTAATAATAAATACTTTGTAAAGCATCTATATACATTATTTAGACAGCTATTATTAGTGCACTAATAATCAAATAACCGTCTCTTTTATAGCCATCAAGATTGAATGGGGCCAAATTAATTATACTTAATGCTTTGTAAACAATTTGTTAATCATTAAATGATCATGCTAAGCATTAGTTGCAACTTTATAATAGCATCCAAATAATGTTTATAGATGGTTTAGAAAACAATTATTAATAAGTCTCTAAAAGTAGAATGGGAGCCAGAGCCTTCAGCTACCAGGCTCCTCTCCTGTGGAACCAGCTCCCAGTCTGGGTTCAGGGGGACACTGTCACCACATTTAAGAATAAACTGAAAACCCTCCTCTTTGATAAAGCATATAGTTATGGAGTGAAGAGATCCAGAAATGCTTGTTACTAACCCAGCTCTGGGGAGTTTACTCGCCGGAGTCCTTATGTTTCTTTTTCAATTCAATTTCAATTCAATTCAATTCAATTGTATTTATAGTATCAAATCATAACAAGAGTTATCTCGAGACACTTTACAGATAGAGTAGGTCTAGACCACACTCTATAATTTACAAAGACCCAACAATTCCAGTAATTCCCCCAAGAGCAAGCATTAGCAGTGGCTAATGCGACAGTGGCGAGGAAAAACTCCCTTTTAGGAAGAAACCTCGGCCAGACCAGCATATTTCCTTAGATTAGGATGGCACCAAGATCTTGGCTGCAGCTGTCGCCATGGTCCTGCTTCACTACACCCTACTACGTTCAGCTTTGCCCTGCTGTGCCACGCTACATACCGTAACGCCCTGCAGTGCCCTGCTATGACATGAACTACTACGACTACCATTTTTTCGTCACTGTTTCATTATCTTTATTGTGACTGTTATTGCCACTGTTCATCACATCCCCAACCGGCACCGTCAGACACCGCCTACCAAGAGCCTGGGTCTGCCGAGGTTTCTTCCTAAAAGGGAGTTTTTCCTTGCCACTGTCGCACTGTCACACTATGCTTGCTCTTGGGGGAATTACTGGAATTGTTGGGACTTTATAAATTATAGAGTGTGGTCTAGACCTACTCTATCTGTAAAGTGTCTCGAGATAACTCTTATGATTTGATACTATAAATAAAATTGAATTGAATTGAAATTGAACAAGTGACAGTAGAAATTATCGGTATAAACTAATTATTTAATATTTCACTAAAATAATGATAAAATAACATAAATTATAACATTACTAATAATTAGTAAACAATATAAATCATCATTTCATTGGTTGGGTTATTAACAGTAAAATAATTATTAAGCAAAGTTTTATTAACTATCACCTTACTATTTATTAATGATGGTTATATTAATGATGGCTATTATAGAGTGTTACCTCTAATTCTAATTTCTTGTAAACAGGACTGTCAGATTGTATTACATGAGACAGTATGGGCCCCTATGTGTTACCTCAGTCATTTGATCTGTGTTCCACTGTTTTCTGGAAATTGTTTGTATGCATTAATGAGTCAATTGCATTATAAGTAATCTCTCCCACTTTAGGAAAGCAGTCTTTTTTTTTTGCATTTTGTTTGACAACAAAGGGAGGTTTTATGCAGAGGAGGAATCATGGTTAATAGAAACCTCCAGGAATGTGGGAGCAGCTGCTGTTCACCACCACTCCCCCAGAGTCCAGACTCCTGTGTAGTGGCCCATCAAAGCCAAACCTCTCCCCTCCACCTCTGCCCTCGATAAAAGAAGAACCTCCCTCTTCCTCTCATCTTCTGACACACTGTGAATCAATGGGGACTCTTTCCACTCAATACAGGAAGCGAGAGGAGCACAGCCGGGGCCTGTGTGTCTAAGTCAGTTTGGGTGCTTATGTAATGACAGAAACCATTATCACGTTTGATCCACAACAAGGCTGATGTCATCCCATGTGACTCAGATATACACATTTGACAAAATGTATCTTTACAACGTGATACACCATGATGCCGATATCACATCTTTTGACTGTGATTCCTTTATCTTACAGTGTAACTGATGGTGATCTATCAGGTGTTGTTTACACAGCTGTGGCATTTAAGTCCTCTCATTACTGCTAAACTGTGTAACCTACTTGGTATTAAAGATACTGTATCTCCGAAGATGGTGATGCCAGTGGCCAGTGGCACAACCACTGGAAAGCAGATAATTGCGCCCCCTGCTGTTTTCTTTTGGCTCATTCATATCTAATTATCACCCAGGAGACCAGAAAGATCTTTTCTCTCTGACAAGCTGTCTGAGATACAGCACAAACCAAGCAAGCAGATCTTGCACATGCTCTACTCCTAAAATAGTCCATGTTCAGCTTTAAAGAGACAGTGCTATCAATTTCTGCTTCACCGTGGCAAGTTTAAGGCTGCGCTTCACAAACTCGCACCCGCTCACATGACTCACATAAGGATCTATTAAGATTGATTAACATGATTTTCAGGCTGTTTTTGTTTGTTTGTGGAAACCTGTCTTTTTCCTCACTCTCAGAATTCAATCTACAACACAAAGTGGGTGTTGTGCTATGTTTGGAGGTGTGCAGAATATTGATTGTTCACCCACAGTCATTAAAGAGACAGGAGAACGTGGCCATGGCACCTCTGGGACTGAGTAGGAGAAAAAAGAGAATCGGTCCATATAAAACCCATAGAGGAATGCAGAGGAGGAATGTCAGCCTGAGAAGGAAGTGGTTTGCACTCTGTGTTTCCAAAAACCACTGAGAGCAAGACTCATGTTGGTTGTCCTATCTCTACAGCTGGTGACACAATCAACAACGCCTGTGTATGTGTGCGCGAGAGAGAATGAGTGACTTGAGTGGGCTCTGCATACTAAACTATGGGTTGTGTTTTTCCTGTGTGAGAATGCATGTGCAGTTTGAATTTGTGCAGAGTGCTGTATGGCTCAGATGTGTGTAGGTGGGCTGAGTGGGAGCACTGGGAGACTGAAGATGCTCTAGCCTGTTTCTCATGAAGCGAAATAAGACGAAGCACAAATTGTGTTGTGTCTTTTGTGATTTAAACAGCCTTATTGCAATAAAGATAGATAAATAAAAAAGCATTGCCAAATATCCAACAGGTGCACACATCACTCAGTGGTGTAGCTGTTCATAACAATGCACTGTTGATAGGATGAAAACATTTTATAAATTTAATGCATCCAGGCTTTGCGTACAATCTAATTATTTAAACAGCCCTATCTAATAGCTAATAGTATGTGTAAAACCCCAACTAATTTGTCTAGTGTAATTGGCAGTTGTAAAATGAAAAATGCACAGTTTTATGTAATGAATTATTCATGAGATTCCTCATGCAAGAGAGCCACACGGGACACAATACAGCTTCATGGAAACTGCTCTCTCTAATTAGCAGCCTTGCTTATGTTGCAGTGACAAAAGAAAAAAGGGCAGCTTTGGCTGCTGTAATGTTGTACAAAAACCTCAACTTTACCATTGAGGAATAGAAATGGAAGGGACAGATGACATAAAAGGTTTCTTTGAAACAAACCTTACTTAACCTGATTGAATTAAGTTTAAAACAGACATTTCACTGTGTATTTAAGGTGGATTTATTAGTGTAATGACATGACTCTACAGCAAAGTTCCGCAAGGTACTATTCATTTAGTTAGCATGACGACTCTGCAAACTATGATAATACATTTCACACACCTGATTTAACACACGTGAAACAAGTCAAATCCACCAACACAACAACAGAGCATATTGAAGTAATGTCTCAAAGGAAAGCTGTACCAAATGCATCTGCAGCAGAAAAAAAAAGTGTAATCACTGCATGCTTACTGTTCTGGAAGATCAGATTTATAGAAAATGCTTGAATAGGTGAAAAGAGAACATACTTATCATGTGATCAAAAAGAAAATTGAGGTGCAATCTGAATTAAGTAACTTAGAATAAATAGAACATACATAGCTACTTCTCTTCTCTGTGTTTTAATAATTTTTGTAAGCAAGTCAAATAGGTAAATAAAAGTCAAGATACAAGCACATCATTAACAATGCAAAATAAATAATTTAAGCCACTAAATACGCAAAGTCTAAAGCGGATGCTTACAAGGTTTATACACAGATGGTATGAACTGAGCCATCCAACAATAAGCCCTGTTTAGCATTTAGAGAACATTCATTTATCACATTCACAGATCATCATCTAAAAACTAGCACACTACCAGAAGTTTCACAAGTACATGCAGTGAGTTGCAAATTCTGGGTCAAAGACATCCGTACTGATGAGACTGCTGAAGAAGCAGAAAAGGAGTGTTAAAGTTCACAAAAATTCACATAACACACCCTCAAAACTGTCGGTTCATTCTCTACTGCTAATTTGTGTTGAAGAAGAAAAAAAAGACTCCTGGGGTAAAAAGGTGTGCCTGAAAGCCAGCCCAGCCAGCTTATGTCAGCCATCTCTCGCTACCTTGCTTCCCCTCTTTCTCTTCATCCAGGTCAGGACAGAGGCGTCACTGCTCTGGCACAGATGTGTCGTCTCTCTCTACTGCCCCCGATCCTCCTGTCTCTAAAAACAGAAACAGGCAAGGCGTAGTTAAATACAGAGCCTGGAAAAAAAACTGTTTCTGTTTATGCTCTTATCGTCAAGGTTAAAGGCTCTAATGCATGGTCACAAACTGTACGGATACTTGTTGGTGGATCTATTATAAAACACACACTTGAAGAAAACTTGATATTGAGTTGCTGCTTAAGGAGAATTCATTTTCAAAGGAGGTGGAACTTTCCATCACGCAAATATCTGTTTGTACAATTAATTTCTAAGTTTTGACGCATTTTGTAATGCTGAGAACGTGGCTTACATGACAGATAAGCTCAAAAACCCAATTTTATTGTGAAAAGGGGGTCTCCCCCAATGGGAGGGAATGCATGGTTCCAGTCCGACAGGTCCATTAATTCTGCTTGGCCCTCTGAAGCATATACTGTACCTAATGCACCTGGAGCTATAAATACATATCCTACATAAGGATGCAAGGGAGCCAGCAACTGGGTTAAGGAGAATCATTGAAGAGCATCCCTTGTTTCAGCCACATCCCAAAGAAAATGCTGCTTTGTCTTATAGGAAAAGGTGACATTTTGAGGGCTGGGAATCTAAAGCTTTGTCTTACTTCTTAGTACAATTTTATACTACAATGACTTTGTTTTCTTTTGTCCTTTTCAGAGATAAAAAGTAAATAAAGCATACAATCAAATTGAAGTGTTTGCTTGAAACTAAAAACTAAAAACTGAATTCTGAAACCATTTTCTCGTCCACAGTTGTATAAAATACAAACTAGAAAAACATGTTTACCGTTGTGAGAATGTAACTTGACATTTTCCAGGAGAACTGAACACTGACATACATCTTATCGCTCTAGCGATTTAACAGCACATCTACCAAGAGATTCATTTATAACCCCTTTAACAGAGTAATTAATTGAGAGATTACATCATCTGCTGCCGGAGACAGTATGGGGTAATTAAATGAGTCACTCAGTTATGTATTGCAGTCATGACACTTGGGAAAACCCATAAGGGCCTCTAATAGGTGTATTTAATTACGTATAGCTTTTAAATGGTCCTAGTGTGTATAATGTTAAATCAGTTTGACAGTTTCCCTCGAACGTCTTATTATGGGACACCTGAAGAAATCTTATGCTCAACCAACACCATGCAGAACATCAAACTATGCTATAATAATAGCTAAATAAAAGATATTTTATTTATATAGAATCTTGAATTGTTCTAACTAGGTCTGTTTACGGTAAGCAACTTATGCTCTCCATCGCTTACCTTCCGTCACCTACTGTGGTTACAGCTCCGGATGGGAGACTCTGTTACCATCCTTACAGTCACCAGCCATAATGCCCTCTTTCACGGCATTATGTGACCTTATCGCATGGTTCTACACCACTGACCTGTGCCCCCCTCGCTGCCGTTGAGCACATCCCCAGTGCTGCTCACCTCCTCCCCTTCTGCTTTGTCCTCTGGCTTCATCTTCTTACGGGTCATGTGTCCACGGAAGCCAGCCTGGATTTTGGCAGCAGCCCTGTTGGCCTCGGGGTCATCAAGGGGGATGTCCATGATGTCCTCCTCCTCCTGGGGCCGGCTGCACTCCTCCTGCAGAGAGGACCAGAAGTCTATCACAGAAGGGTAGCATATTACATGATCATATGAGGATGTTTTTTTTCCCCTGGGACATGGGTGGAAGAATCTAACCCTCAACAGATTGCGATACCATATTTTGTTAACTGTATATGCCACAACACTACCTATTAGACGGAAAGGAATGTGCGCTTGTTGCATAGTGGCTCACCCTTATTACATGACTTCAACAGGGCTCTCAGGAGGTCACTAACCCACATTGCCTCCTTTTTTCTCTCCCCTTCTCCTCTTGTCATATAATTCACTGATGTCTGAGTCAGCCTGTTTTGTAATGAATCATCATTGTCTGCTGTGTTTCTTCTCTTTTTACCATGGAAACTGTTTTTAAAAAAAAGCCATAAAACTGCACATTTAGATGACATATGGATTCCCAAACTGAGCAACAGTCAATGATTATAAGATCATTGATCATCGTTCATTACACAAAATAAACCAATCTGCTTTTTATTTGGATAAGAAACAAGGTTGGTGTAAAAATGTGCACAAAATAACTTCTTTCTCTGCAACCTGGGCCGAAAAAGGACGATCCAGCAAAAATGCTACTGTAGTCAACACCAGCAGCTCATTTAGTGACTGAAAGTACAGCATCCACTGTCCCAAAGGAAACATGGGGGTGTGCGGAAGAGAAATTCTGGCTTGTCATAAAGTGTCAGGAGAAAAGTGCCAAGGCTGTCGACAAGTTATGTAAATACCAATTCAAATTCTGTGGCAAACACATATCAGCTACACCCCGTGCTTTGCTTATAGAAACAGATTGACATTTCATACAAAGGCAACCCACAGAAAGAGCCCACTGTCATCCCACTGCCTTGGTGAAGCAGTGCATCATGTCTCCAGTGAAACCCCTCCAGTGTAGGAGTGTGACCACCCACCTGTTCAGCCAGCATTCATTAGCCTCTCTGTCTGACTGCTCACTGTGCAGCCAGAATCCAGTTTTTTTTTGCAGCAGCAGCAGAGATACAGGAGTGCTGCACTGAAATTGGCTGGCTACACACCTTCTCAGGTCTTATTGTTTTTATTGCCTCAGGGTCTTTAGACTTGTGCTGACACAAATTGATTTGAAACATTCTGATGCAAATCTCTAATATTATCCACTTATAATAAAAATAACTTGAAAACTGTGCAACATACGACTTTATGTTGTCCTTTTTTGTGAAGAATGTACCATGTGTGAATCACACTTATTCAAATGGCTAACATAATATATTTTACTCCAGTAAAAGGGGGAAAAAAACACACATGGCAGTATGCAATTCCAGGGCAACCAAACACTAGTAAATACCATAAGTAACTACCAAACTGTATTACCCAATTAACCAAACTGATGAGTGGTTAAAAATAAAAATAAAATGAATTTATTAAAAAAAAAGTTAATCTGAAGCTTCTACTTACATTGTGACAGTCCATTTCTTACTCTCAGAGACGACTTCAGTCTTCAGGTGAGCTGAACTAGTCTGACTTGAATGCCTCGATTTCTATGTGGACCAAGCAAAGCTCTCTTTAAATGTGTCTCCGGTACAATACAGATGCCTCACTGGCTCTTACTAACAATCACTGTATGTTCAGAAACACACGCTCACGCACAGAGTGAGAGAGAGACATAAAGTCAGAGTGAGAGGAAGAGAACAAGAGGGAGGGAGGGAAAGAGAGACCTCCTACAAACATGGCAGCAGGCATTCCATCTTTTCAGTCCCATTAAGGCTGCTGACCTACCGTGTTCACGTTAACATTCACCGAGCACAGCCTAAAGACTTCAGAAAAGTAACTGAAACATGCTAAATATGTAGATTAGTTCAGTGATTTCAAGTTTGACTGTTTTGAAACACGTGCAAATGATGAACTATACAGTCTGGATGTAAATTAGGAAACCTAACTTGTGACTATCACATGCACTGAGCATCATAACAATTCACAAGTTGCAGTGTTACAACACTAAACTCCACAAATAAAAACAGATGACCAACTTAGAAATACTGTGTAAAAAGCCAGATGGTCATAAACAATAAATTCTGACTTTAAATTCTACTAATAGCATGAAAATAAAACATAAGCATCTTGGACTGTTTTACACTCAGAGGTGTTATACATTTATTAGAGGCAGAGTGAGCTAACAACCCTCTCCATCCCTCTGATCCCAGCTGGTATGGCCGCCCACACTCCTTTGCCAGCCTCAGAGACAAGACGGAGAGGGAAACAGAAAACATCCATTTATCTGAGTTATATATCTGACATTAACGGTCTCTATGTTAAGTTATCCTCACGCTTAATTTCACAATGCTGACTTGCTTTATCGATCAATTCACTGTTAATCTGAAGGAACGATCACCACTGTGTAATTCAGTTTACTGTAATCAGTCATGGTAGTTAGTCTGCTCATATTAGCCTAATCATTAATGTATCTAATAGTATTTATTCTCCAACGAGGATAAGGGTATAGGAACATCATTGCAGGCACTAGTAAACAGTGAATTAAAGACATAGAAATTAAAATAAAAAGAATAGACAAAGCATCTAAGATACAGCAGCTAGGTCACTGTTAGAATAGATGGCCTATATATTGTACTGTTTTGTGGTAGCTTTTTTTCAGCTGAAACCACTTCTGCCACTGTATGTTTTGTACATAAAAACACACAAAGTGCTGTTTTACTGTTTAATCAGTCAGTTAAAAACTGCTATTAAGGTAGATTGCTGATAGAGATGGTGCCTAGCAACTATCAGCATCACTATCTCCTATTAATTCCATGACAGCACTAAGAGGGAGCAGGATGGTAAGGGGTTACCATGGAAACACTCTTAGTACCCCTTCCTACACTCCCCTCCGTGTGTGTTTAGAGCCCTGTTGGTCCAGACAAATCCGACAAGGCTAACTGTGACAGCAGTAAAAATGTTAAAGGCCTTAATTCACAAGACAAATTGTCCAGTCGGTCTTATATGATGACGCTGTAGTGGCTCCCATGAGGAGATTGGAACTGGAAGCAGTATTACAGTAGCCTGGATGCCAGCCGAACTTAGCCCCGCCCACAACATTCAAGGTCGGGAAGTTCTGACTTGAATCTGAGTATGACGATGTCAGGCTAGTATTACAGTTTTATGAACATGCGGCAGAGCAAAGGCCTCACACAGCATCTGGAACACGCCCCTATGAACAAAGACACAGATTATGGTGAACTTTGAGACTGAAACTACCATTTCTGCACATTTCAGTTAAGATGATTTTGATTGTGAACTTCTCAATGACATTTAAAGTTTATCGGAGCTACCGCCATCCAGAAAATGAACTATTTTCAATCACCTATCCCTGGAGGGTCCACGGAAAAAAAGAGGGGCACTGTTGATCAGACTTGTCCTTGAAGGGTATATTTATATAGGCTACCTGAGACAGGAATGGGAGCAGAGCAGACTGTAGCTAAAGACACCTCTGTCTGAAACTGTAAGATTTATTCTCAGCCTGCTGACACATGTGGAGATGTGGTGAGTTGCAATAGCCTCTATTATATTTAAATCATACAAGTTATGGCCATGAATGGTAAACTATCAGGGCTATTTTCTCATTGCAAACATATTCATCTATGATGTTAAGGTGTATAAAATTGTACAATTATATGAAATATGAGGCATTACTGATGCATATATTGGATTATTATATTCTGTATTGAGAAGAAGCATCACATTTTACCTTGTCACCACTCTTGCCTTCAGGCTCTGTGGAGTCCTTTCCAGACCCAAGTGGCCTCTCCTCTCCTTGGTGATCTGCAGCCGGCCAACCTACACTTTCAGCGGGGCTGATGCTTCCCTCTTCACACACTGCATCGCTCTTCTCTTGTATTTCAACCTTTCCTTCTTCTACACATTCCTCTGCTTCTAAACTTCTCTCCTTTGATGTGACCTCTTTTTCTATCACTGTATCCTCTGGCTGTGACTCTACAGGTGTTCTCTGACTCGCCTCGTTCTCCTTTGGTAGATGTTGTGCACTCTCCCTCTCCATTGCAGCAGTTGATATATTTGACTGGGTCACTTGTGATGAGGGATTTTCCACACCACCATCATCAATTTGTTGATCCTCCACCTTACTATATCCTTCTGCATGTATGTCCTCTTTGTCTCCTCCAACCGTGTCTGTTGTCTCATCTTCTTTGAAGTTAGGGTTGTTTAATTTTGCCTCTTTTTCAGAATCCTCATTCTGGTGAAATTCGCCGTCACTTATCTTCTCATTATCTTCATTTTCGTGATCCGTTTCATCCTCTGGGTTCTCTTCGTCTGTCTCGTTGGTGGGCTGATGTGATGCTGAGCTGATGGTTTTAACACCTTCGTGCTTCTCATCATCATCACTATCATTTAAATTAGAATCATTTGTGTCCACCAGCTCCGTCATTATATCAGATGCTTCGTGCTGACTTTTCATTTCCCCCTCTTCAGAGTTAACTTCCTTTTCAACTCCAATCATTTCAGCTTCATCATGGTCTAGTGTACTAGATATGTTTTGGTCTGTTGCCAATGCAGTAGGCTCTTTCCACTCTTCCTCCTGTTGCGTTTCTAATACCACCTCTACTGAGCCCTCTTCCTCTAGCTGTTTCTCCTCAACCTCTTGAATCTGCTGAACATCTGGAACATCTTCAAAGCTAATCTCAACCAATGAATCCTCCTTTGCTATAACATTACTGTCTAAACCACCCTCTACATGAGCTAAACGTTCATGTATTCCCCCAGAAGAAGCCTCAGTCTCTGGTCCTTCCTCCTCCTTAGTGTTTCCTATCTGATCTTCTGCTTCTTGTTGATTGCCCTCATGGGTTTTAGATTGAGACAATGATTGTGCAAAAGTTTCCTCAGGTTGGGGTTTTGAGCTGTCCTCATTAATGACATGTGTATCATCTTCAGCAGTGGCTCCTTCCATTGTTCTTTCTGTTCCTCTGAGCTCTGTAGCACACACATTAACATCAGAATATGGAAAGACCTCTACAGGTTCTTCAACGTCAGCATTTTCCTCTTCTTCTGAGACTACAATCTCCTCATCTACAACTACAATCTCCTGTTCATCACCTCCCTCATCTTCTGCCATTCCTAACTCCTGAGCACACACATCTAAATTAGAAATCCCTCTGAAAGATAACAAGTCAGTGGGCTCTATCTCAGACTGAGGTATATCTTGGTCTGGAGAAGAGCTGCTATCCATTCTATTAGCTGCCCTATCAACTTGATCACATGTCGTTATTGTTGGGTCTTTCTCCTCCTCTGTCCCACTCAGCTCATCTGGCTGTACATCTGCAGCTGGGATCAAGTTGACTGATTTGTCTTCTGAATGTCCCTTTCCCACTGAAATAACACCTTTCTCTGTAATATCATGTTTTTCTTCTTCTTCTTCATTTTCATCTTCTCCATCATCATCATCATCATCATCATCTTCTTCTTCTTCTTCTTCATCATCTGTGCTTTCAGTTAAATCAACCTCTTCAGAGACATTAGGTTGTGTGGTGGAAACATTTGAAGGTTCTGCTGAATGACTGGATTCATCTTCAGGTTGAGACTCATATGATTTTTCTCTAAAAAAGTACCAATCAAAATGAAAGACTTAAGGTGATGAATGTTCAATATGACTGGAAGAATTTAAGTGATAATGGTGATTTAAGAGATTCTTCTTGAAAACAATGCAAAGTCATAATGCTACTGTTACTGTCGTCCTGCAGCTGTTGGCCTCTTGTCCTTTACTCCTGCCCTTTCTTCTCACACTTGACACTGCTAACCTGAAAGTGCTATCAATACCGAGGTGACCTTTACATATGTATGATTCATTTCAAGCATTTAAAAATAACACCTTTCATGAGTTTTGGACAATGCATTGTCCCAACCCCATTGCAGGCTGAGCTGTTGAGTGACTGTGCTATAATAATGCTTAAAGGGACAGTTCACCCAGCATGAAATGAAAAAAAAAGAAGAAAAATACATATTTTTCCTCTTACCTTTGGTGCTATTAAACAATCTAGATTGTTTTGGTGTGAGTTGCCCAGTGTTGGAGAAATAGAGATATCTGCCTTGTCTCGAATATAATGGAACCAGATGGAACTCGGTTTGTGGTTTTTTAAAGCGCCAGAAATCATGACCCGGTTACTCAAGATATTGCATAGACCTGGTTGTGAGCAGTTTCATGTATGAACTATTTTCTTTCTAGTGAACTACAACCGCCAACCGTACCACCATGTAGAAGACCTTTGTGGTTTAACATTGCTTGGTTGGGGAGATTAGTTTATAGCTTAGTTTATAACTGATGCTGCTAGCTCACCTGAGCTAACTAACATTACAGCTCTGCCGAAGAGAATGCCATTGTTTACATCTTGTGCTGTCATGAGCATGAGCCTCTCTTTCATGAGTATGCTTCCTACGCAAGGTGATACTGTGGATTATCTTGAGTAATGTTAACTGGGTCATGATTTTTGGAAAGACACATTGCTGTTTGAGTTTTTTTTAAATGTATTATTTTGGCGCTTGGAGCACCACAAGCCGCGTACCATCTAGTTCCATTATATTGGAGAGAAGGCAGACATCTCTAGTGCTGATATCTCCAACACTGGGCAACTCACACCACAACAATCTAGTTTGATAAATAGCGTTACATTTAGAGGAACAATATGTATTTTTGATTTTAGTGTGAACTGTCCCTTTAAGATTGTGCAAATTTTTTCTTCCAAATTCTATTTCCTATGTTCCTAATCAGGACAAACAAACAAACAAACAAACAACAACAACAACAACCACGTCTACAGAATACCTCACACAGCAACTCCAGATGTACACCTTGAAGTATTAAACATAAAAAAATATATTTTATTTTAATAAAATAATTTTAATCCATTACTTCTTCTCTTATTTTAATTCTCATTACTTCTTCGCTTGTCACTTGTTCTTCTACTATTCTTTCCCTCATGCCCATCCTCTCCCTCTCCTGCTGATCTTCCTGGCTGTTGATAGCACAATAAGATGAGACTCACTTGGAAATGGTCACCTCTGTTGCAGGCTCTTTTTCAGGACTTGGCTGTAGGGGGGAAAGAAGGTGTGATGGTAAATAAACTTAGTGACAAACAGAAGAAAGATTTATAGGTGTGATGAGAGTTGTGACTTTGATTTAGTACCCCAGTATCCTTGAATGCATGGTTGTTATAGAATCTATCTTCCAGTTTAGCAGCCCAGTCAGCAGGGTCCATGCCACTAGCTACAAGAAAGAACAACAATCAATTATTCAATTATATCAATCAATTATATCAATTAATTACAGCAGTTAAATGGCATTGGCCTCATTTTTACCACGTTTAGTTGTAAGTTGCAGTTACCTTCTCTTTGTTTGAGAAGAGCATCGAAGTACTGTGCAGCATATTTAGGGATGTCTTCAGGCTGGTCTCGCAGAACTTCTCTGGCCAGCCCCTCCAGGATGGTACCAAATCCTCGCGGGACCCGGAGGTGAGTGTTGGAAAAAGGTACTGACATTTTGTTGTTGTTGGATACACTGAGACAGACAACTAGGGATAACCGACCAGGAGAAGTTGAAGGGTTTCTCAGTTATTTACTTTCTTCCTGATGTGTAGCGTAGAAGAGGAGAGAAACTAGGTAACACTGGGAACTTTCCACAGAATATAACGTTAAGCTATAAGCGTTTGTGACGTTAGTTATAACTTATAACGTTAGCTAGCTAGTTAAATAGAGTAACGTTAGCTAGGTAGTCGTCACACACCACCTAAATCGCTAAAAAATATATATTTAGTAAGATTTAGAACATGTCAAAACATTAATAGTTAGTTAGACCTGTTACCTGAAATGACTCGCACTTCGTATCCACCTTTAACGTTACTTATGAATGTTTTAGCTAACATTAGTTGGCTTTTACCATCATAGACAGTAAAAGGTTACCATAGACAGTAAAAGAACGTTACTGTGTTTTGTTGATAACTGTTTCTAGGCAACGGTTGTAACATTATCTACGGACACTGACGAGGCTCAAATGTCATGAAACTCACAGAAAAGAATGGCTTTATTGGATAAAAAATGCGGGTCCATTACAAACATAGAACACGTCACAACAAAAAGGCGAACGTTACATATAAAAAGGCATTACTGAAATAAAAAAGACTGATAAAATGTAGCATGTAAAACTAAAAACAGACGTGTTTTTCTTCTCCCTCTCCTTTTCCAGCAGCAACGAGCCCAGTCAGGCATATGTGATGACTGCATACTCAGAGTTGGTGCTCATCTTGCGGCTGACCTCTCTGGGCTGGGGGACATGCAGTCTGTCAGCTGAACGTGAGGCCTGCAGGTGAGACCTTGATTCATCTCCCCACCACTGGAGGAAAAGCAGAGAAAAATTCATATAACTTTAGCATGTTGAGAATAATGAATGTTGCAAGACTTTTTTTTTTGGGGGGGGGGCTCCCCTAGTTAGGCTCTGTAGCACCATGGAGGAATGTCTGGCAAAGCGAGACTAGGCCCTGTATTAATATTATCATTGATAGGTCTACTGAAAGACAAAAGTGGTTGTATTATATGGTGTATTTCAAAGTGACAGTAACACATGCATTCTAAGCAACCACTTGTTTTACTCCAAAATAATTTATTAGGTTTACATATACGTATATTAACCTTGCAATCTGCAGATGTGTAAACCAACATTGAAATCAATGACAATAATAAAGTAAACTAACTTGGTAGAATTTAAACAATATATCTATTTAGTTGCCAGGATATTAGGAAGACCTAGCTAACTAAACTAATACAATCTAATTCAGCACCTCTGCAATAAACCATACCTTCATGAAGGTTATAATCAGTTTTTAGAGAGGTGTTGATTAAAGTTCATGGTCATTTTGTTTGTTGTGCTGTTGAATTGTATTGTGCTATACTAAGAGATGTGTCTGCCTCCTTGTAAACCAACAGCAGTAAACTATAAGAGATCACCATAACATACTGTAGGCGTCTGGCTTGCTGCCTCTGTATAGCGGTGTTCTGTTCTCTCTCTCTCTTTCTGTTTGTCTTAATTGCAAGGGTGGAGCCAGTTGTGAGGGAGTCAGGTGTCCATCTTCTTCTCATCAGCCACAATCAACCTCTGCTTCATACACCTGTTCTCCTTTGCACTCAGTAAGCTTTCACATTTTGTTTCGTTCCAGACAACTTTTGTTAGTTAGTTCTATAGCCCTATGTTTCAAACTCTAATCCTGTTTCTTTTGTCATCAGCTTGCCGTTTGAACCTGACTCCTGCCACCACTCCACTCGTGCCAAGGACCCGTATTGGATTCCCTCAAGGCCAGAAATCACATTCCCGCCACCAGCTTGCTCCGCCTTGCTTCTTCTCGATCTGCCCCCCCTGGGAATCTGGACTTTGCACACTTGAGTACATTCTAATAAACCTTGTTATCATTTACTCTCCTGGCTCTTAAGTACTGTCTACTGTCTGAATTTGGGTTCTAATAGTCATTCCCACCTAATAGACATTATTTACCTGTTTTAGATTCATACGTGATCTACAGTTGCAAAGAGTTGCTCTTAGAACAGAGGAGACTAAGCTGTCCTAGGACTTTGGGATTCAGTAAGTTAAAAGTGACCAACATATTGACTCTGAAGTCCAGCCCTCACCTCTTTTTGATCTCCAGGAGTCAAGTAGCCAACCTGAGTGAGCTCTGGTGTACTGACGCCTCGGACAGTGATCATTATGTCAGCATATGGAACCTCAGTGTCACTCTCATTATCTGGGCCAAAGAAAATATTCAATATATCAGTTATTGTCAATCTTTTTATTGCAGACAGTGATGCTGGATCACTTAGAAAACAAATGTGGCAGTACTGCTGATCCAGAGATAATCTCACCTGTTGTAGGAATCCTCAAAGTCACTCTTTCACTTTGTGTTGACAATGACCCTGGGGAATATGACGGCTATGAATGGCAGGACTGCATTTGGAGACTATATTTTTGCATTTTATTTTATTAATATTTTAAACTCTTTACCCTTCACTGGTGAGGGGACAGCGTGGGCAGGTAGTGGTGACCTGAAACAAGCGCATATAAATAAAGAATTTAGCAAAATCATATATTTTTTTGAAGGTAATTAAACACAGATTTACCCAAATAGTCATTCTTAAATTGTACTCACCCTGACCTTGACACAACAGGCTCCCCTGGAATGTATGACAATATTAACACAATGTTATAGAGATGAAGTTGTGTGCATTTTCTTATTCACAAAAGTCTTACTTTTTTTTGCAGCCAATGTATGTTTATAGTGTAATATTTTGTGATCACCTTTATCATTCCGACTCTGTCTGTTCCGGTTCAGACATAGGTAAACGGCCAATGCTGCAAGCACTGTGGCCACAGCAACGGTAACTGTTGCTAAAACCTTAATTCCAGTAAATTCTCCTGTTAACATGGAAACAACATTAACTTGGATTGTATTGTTATTATTACTATTGATATCATTATCTACCTTCATAAACTTAATATTATATACTGCATCTCACCCCCACTGGAATCTTTTGGCTGAACAGGAAGAGATGCTGAGAAATGTAGAATATAGTGTATATATAAATAAAAATCTATAAACATAATGCAATGTTACAATTGTAAAATATCTTAATATCAGACATTTTAATTAAAAAAATAACATTCAAGGTCCTCACCATTTTTTGTTTTACTCTTTGGGGTAATCGTCCAGTTTGGGGCACTTGTTTGAGCTGAAAAAAATGGCACACAAAAAAAACATTAAAAAACACGAAAGTAAATCTAGTACGGGCTTTGTAACATGTTTACTTGTTGCTTTCTTAAAGAATTGTCAAAGACAAGATATAGCTTATATTAATTTTCATACAATAACCTTTAAGTTGCAGTAAAACAATGCGCTCTGTTTTCTGTTGAAGTTGAGGGTCCTCTGTATCTTGTGTGTAGCAAGTGTAGTTCTTCTTGAGATCTTCACTGGACACATTTGATAGATGAAAGGACATCGTGCACAAGCTGCCTTTGATTAATGTCCAGTGACAGCCAGAGTTGTCGGATGATTTACTCCAACAGCCACGAACAAATCCATTTGAGCAATTGTAGGTGCAGTTCAATGTTAGAGAGTCGCCTAACGCTACAGCCACGGAATCAACGGGCATCTTCTTATTAATACAGCTCACAAAAACTGCAAAAAGAGGACATATTAACATTACAGAAATAAACATATTACATTAAATACAGAGCACATTTTTTATAGATGCATGAATTATGGAATACATGCCCATATATTTAACACACTTAATTGCTAAAGTCTAGTCCATTGACAGAGTATATAGACTATACTTTACCTTGTGTCACCCAAAAAAAGAGCAAAGTAAAGTGGACTGAGATCATCATTGTTATTCTGATTACTGCTGCCTCAAAACATGCAATCAAATATCTTGTGCTTATGCAGTTTGGTTGGTGCATGCACCTGCAGAAAAATGCTGAAATACCCACACATATGTTCCAACCCTTTAGTAAGGGTACAGGAAGTGGTATACGACAGGATTCAGAGCTGTGTAAAAAATAATTCATAACTTTCCATGTATTGCACCTGACTTCCTGCAAAGTAAAAACAAAATGTATTCTCAAACATGAAGATACACAAATTACACAATAACATATTGAATCAAACAAGTTTTAATCATGTATTAATAGTGCAAAGCTTACATTTTGAAAAAAACCAAAACACAATGTGGTTTGCATCTGCAGATGCACCATTGTAGCTTGCTCTCTGCTCAAACAGAGGATGTGTCTTGACATTAATTTTCCACTAACATTAAATAATTCATTTAGAAATCCTCATACTTTAAACACAAAAGGGGTCTTTGTGATAAAGCTTTCAACGTTAGCGTGTGGATTCATTTGATTCCAGAAACCCATCCGATTTTCATATCTGTCCCATATTTTCTTCTCTTTATAACCTCTAATTGAATTACAGAGGTAACATAAATAATTGAAGTGATCCACTCACAGAGACCAAATCTAGGTTAGCCTTAGCACATACTCATGCATTATGGAAGTGGAAGGTACAGTTACAGAACATCATCGCACACCATTATCAGCTAGAGCAATCACATGGGACTCACATTTCATGCTCTTGTTTCACTTTCAGTGACTGAGGGCCTCTCACTTTCATGCCTTTAAACAATCTGTCCTGTAGGCTCAGACCAAACAGTCTTGAATGGAAATACACACAATAAAAAAGAACCAGTGTGGACTTCAGTGATAATGTGTTCATGGAAAGTAATGCACCTTTTCTGTTTTTCAGCTTCATGGATTTTTCTGCTGCGGACACAATCTGGACTTGCCTCAGGTAAGAGCAATTGACTGTTACAAGTTATATAGTTGTTTTTTGACAGTATATTTAAAAATGTAGCTTATTTAAGAAGAAACAAAACCATATTGACTAGACGGTCAAACATACATATTAACTAATGACTGATATTGATTTATGTATGTAAGAATCATCTGAAGGCAGTGCAGACCTCCCCCTCTTTGAAGAGACAGACATTGCTCAGTGTCCAGAGGGAAAATACTTCTCCCACCAGCTTTGTTTGGAGTGTCCCTCTGGTCATTTGTAAGTCATTAACCATTTTTGAAATGACTAATCTGTGTAATTTTACTGTTTACAGTACACTATGAAAATACATCAATGCAACCTTAATATAAAAACACATTATTTGCTCCTTTTAATCACATGTTATCGTTTGAAATAAGATTTAAAAAAATGAAATGTTTGAAGACATTTAACTGTAATATAGATACTACATTACTATATTTTGTTTTATTTGTTGTATAGTTGTCCTGGCAATGTATCTGCACCTCATAGATGTCCAGGAGTAACATTCAACCTCTACACGGGGAAAAGTAGTATCAGTGACTGCAAGGTAAGAGGCAGCTGTGGATAACAACCCATCATCATACAACAAACCTTTCCTTTATGCCCTTCTTTGAAAGCCAAAGAAATATTGCATATGTTATATGCTTACTATATATAGTTTTTCGAGCAATGAACCCGATTGATAGGCGTTTTTGTCATAGCAGGAAAAAACTAAGCACAGGTAGAAGTAATAACATTAATAAGGACTTCAACTTAAGCTTTACTTTACATGTTTCTCCTCAGTGTGTACGTTTATATCTACATACCTCAAATATTGTCCCTGATGCAGTGTGACAGGAGGTCATACTGTTGTCTTTACTCATTTCTGTATGTTTACAGCCTTGTTTTCCAGGTCTGATCAGTGCAGTGGACAAAGTGGACTGTAGGCTGTGTCCTGCAGGTTTCTCATGTGATCCAGCCAATGGGACTCTCTCTTTATGCCCCCCAGGACAGCATTCCCCAGAGGGGGTCCTACAGTGTCTGACATGCCCTGTAGATTCTGTCTGCACATCTGGATTTCCTATTAAGGTAACTACAGCAGACTTTTTCAATTCCAAATCCTTTGTCTTAAAATGTGTTTTATCTAAGAGAGAAGAATGTCTAGTTTGCCATTATGAATTGTTGGTGAAGTGTGCCTAAAAATTGGAATTAATCAAAGTCATATGCTTTATCTCCTTTGTCTTTTATTCATCTCTTATATGTGCTTATAGTGTGGGCCTGGCAAAGAGCCCAACGTAGATCACACTGTGTGTAATGACTGTCCTCCGGGCTTCTACTCCACTGTGTGCACTGTCCAGTGCCTGCAGTGTCCAGCAGGTAGTTCAGTTATAAATTAGCATTATCTAATTTACTCTTAATACAGTGTTTTGATATATAAGTGTGTCATCTGCCTGCCATAGGAAGTTACTGTCCAGATAGTGGGATGTCACAGCCGCTCCCCTGTCCTCCTACTTGGTCTTCCACACCTGGGCAGACTTACTGCCGTAGCTGTAATGATACGTCTTTGCTGTGTGGGGGAGCTGTGGCCCCCCGCTGGAGCCAGCATGTCCACAGGTCCGGTCAAACGATCACCTGTCGACCAGGAACATACAAAGACACGAGGGAAGAGTTAGAGTGTGTGGTCTGTCCAATAGGTGAGTGTTTATCACTGCATACTGACATTTATATTGCTGTCATCCTGGAAGAAGCCTGATATGTATTTGTACATGTTTTTCTTCACCCCAGGTCATTACTGTGTGGGAGGTGTAGCTGTACCCTGTCCTGCAGGGACTTATGGTCCAAAAGAAGGTCTGCAGAGGCTGAGAGACTGCACAATCTGTCCTGCAGGTAGAGTATAGATTGATATTGGCAAACCTTCTAAATTGTTATTCTCACAGTTTCACAGCCAAAGACTGCAATATATGTAATCATATCAGTATCATTTTGTATACCCCTAAACTTACCGACTCAGTTAAATTGTTTCATTTTACTTAGCTAACTGTTTTGCATGTCTTTACCATATATTATATAATATCCTGTAAAAAAGATATATATAATATAATCTTTTTTTTTCTTTCTGATGAACTTGTCTATAAATACTTTTCTCTAGGGTTTTACTGTCTGGAAGGCAGCTCACTGAGACCCACCTCCCAGTTCCTGTGCCCACAGGGCTATTACTGTGAAGAGGGCACTGCCACCCATCATGGGTCACCTTGCCCTGCTGGTACAGCGGGGGAACAACTGGGTCAGACAAGTAGGGCAGCCTGCAAGAGATGTAGAGAAGGACGCTTCTGTCCTGCAGGTAAGTCTTTGCACTAATAAACTGACTTCAATTGAGCAACAAATACTGAAATACTAAAATAAACTGTCACAGCAAGTAACTACAGCAATACATACAGAAAAAAAACATAAAAGGAAGATTGTTCGATTTAAAAGTGTGTGTGTGTGTGTGTGTGTGTGTGTGTGTGTGTGTGTGTGTGTGTGTGTGTGTGTGTGTGTGTGTGTGTGTGTCACAGGCTCATCGGGTCCTGGCTTGCCCTGTGCTCGGGGGAGATACTGTCCTGCTGGCACCTTAGAAGAAGTGATATGTCCTCGAGGCACCTTCACCCCTCATCAAGGAGCAATAAGTTAATTTATATGCTGTATTATTACTGTTTTATACTCTTCACTTATTAAATCATATATACAGTCATATATATATATACCCCCCCCCCTGCATACTGAGTATGAGGCTCTGGCTTGCTGATAATTTATAAGTGAAATTATTATTTGGGAATTGCCCTATAGTTCCTCAGCATCTCAGCTTAAACTAATATAGTGCTATAGCAGTCTATCACAGCAAAACTCAGTGATTATATAAAGATCTGTGTTCTTTAGTGTCCATGATGAACCGGAATATATGGATGAGAAATTATAACAGATGGATGCCAAGAGGGCAAAGAGATGCGTCTAATTTAGCAGTAAAAAATAAATAAAATGTTGATGGCAAGCCGGAGCTGTGAAGCCAGTAATGGATAACTGTCAAAGAAAACCTAACTATGAGCTATGTGCTAGATAAGCAGGGCCCATAAAATGCAAAATTCATTTTTGCATTTTTTAACTTATCCCTCCAGGTGTAAAGGACTGTCTTAAATGCCCGGCTGGTTTTTACTGTCCCGAGGGGAGAAGTGACCCTGTGCCCTGTCCACCGGGCTCCTTTAACCCCTTAGAGGGCCAGGATGAGTTGGCTGATTGTAGGGAGTGCTATGCAGGGAAGGCCTGCACACAGGTAGCTCTGAGAGCCCCCGATGTGGAATGCATGCAAGGGCAAGTAACCTCTTCAAATTCAAGAAAAGGTTTTCTGTGAAGCATGCTTCAGTGAAACAGTCAACTTGTGTTTTGATACGTCATGTCAGGTTTGAAGGAGTATCTCTTACAAAGGATTTTGTGTAATATTGCCTGTAATCTAATCCTGCCTTTAAATTGTTACCCTATCAGTTTAATGGATTTGCCTTAATCTTGATAGGTTTGTGTGCCCCCCTGGTTCTTCTAAACTCAATGCGCCGACCAATGCCTGCCCACCAGGGACAATGAGCAATCGCACTGACCTCACTGACCGCTCCCAGTGTCAGCAGTGCCCAGCGCGATATGCCTGTCTTCGAGGTGCCACTTATCTTTCACACATATACGTGTTCAGCTGGCCTTTAAAAGTACTGTTTAATATTTCATAGTATCAGAAGCAATTTATTTAGTTGCCTCTGTCACATAAAACTGGGTGATATATCAATAAAATATCTATTTTGTGATATGAGTCAACATGTTGATAAAGCTTTAATGTGTCCTACACCTAAAGGGTGCATTAAGGATATAATCTACACATTTTTGAGTTAACTTGACTGCTCTACAGAAAAGAAATTAACAATGAATGCCTCTACTAATTTTATCACTATATCCACGTTGATAATTTACTTAACATTAACATTTACTTATTGAATTTTTCTTGTGTGTAAGTTCTAAAAGCTATAATAGTAATTCTCAAAATATTGTCAAACTATGTCACCATTGGGGTCCTAGGTTGAAAATATAGCGATATTTGATTGTTTCAGTACCACCTAAACCTACTTTATATCAAAATCTATAGCTTGCAGCTTGTTTGCAAGTTTTCCTACCTTGATGACTGTATTATTTATGCTTTATCAGGAACTGGTGGTATCCAGAGACCACCACTCTTCTGCTTTGCAGGGCATTATTGTCCCCCTGGAACTATGTTCCCCACCCAGTATAAATGTCCTGTGGGGACATGGAGTGGTCACAGTGGATTAGAAGCTGAAAGTGAGTGCCGGCCATGCCCGCAGGGCTGGTACTGTTTGGCTGGATCTGGAGCTCCGTCAGGTCGATGCAGCTCTGGACACTACTGTCCTGAAGGTACACATGAGTGTGACATAAGTGGTAATATAGGTAGTATCTAAATTAAATAAATACATGTGTTACTGCTGTAGTTAAAAAAATCTAAATACAGCTTTCTATATGAAATCGATTTCATAAAATAAGATTTGTTTTCTCTTTAAGAGCTGTAATCATGAGTCATTCATGTGGATATAACTATTTCTATGTCCCCACCAGGGACTGCATATGGCACCCAGTTTCCTTGCCCTGCAGGCACCTACAGCATCCAAATGGGCAACAGATACAGACAAGACTGCCTGATTTGTCCTGAAGGCTCTTTCTGTCAAAAGGGCACCTCCAAACCTTCACCCTGCCCAGCGTAAGCAGTCATTGTGTGTTCATTTGCTATATAGGGTAGGGATTAAGCTGGTATAAATAGTAGGATTTAGTGTATCCACTCTGTTCTGTCTTTCTTTAGCTCCACATTTCGCCATCTGAAAGGAGGTTGGAGGCTAGAGGACTGCTCTGCTTGCCCTGCTGGCTATTTTTGTCCCCACTCATCCACTGTCAACCCCAGAGTGTGCGGAACTGGCAGCTACTCTGTAAGGCCACATCTATAACACAGTCCACTGTGACTGATTAAATGACGGAACCAGTGGAAACCAGAGCTGGCTTATTATTCTTGTCCTTCCATAAACCATTCTGTTTGTCCTATTTTTAGATTAGCATTTTCCACCCACAGTGATTGTTTTACATTACACACCATGTATGTACATCTGTAAATGTCTGCAAGATGAATAGTTAAAGTCTAATTGTACTTTTTTTGCTCTCAATATTAAAGAAATAGTCTGTTATTACTGCGTCTTGCAAGTTCGATTCTCTTTTCCGTTGTGTTTTCAGTCTGTATTTTCACTCCCCCATACTGGTTGATATTTAACTTCAACTCTCTGAATCTTCCTTCACATTCTCTTGTGTGTAGGACGAGGGCTCTGTGGAGTGTTCTCCATGCCTGCAGGGCCACTACTGCAGTAATGAGACCACTAGTGAGGAAGCCATGTTAAGCGTCATGGTGTGCCCCCCAGGCTTTCTCTGCTCTCAAGGTTTGGCACGAGACCCCCAGCGCTCAGCCACCCTCTGTCCTCGAGGTTTCTACTGCCTTGGAGGAGGCATTGTGAGTCAAAGAATGATATATACAGCAAAGGAATACTGTATATTAATGAATTCATATGGTCTGCTTTTCACATGTCTAAAGCACTTTTGGTCCATTAAACTACCTGCAAATGTGATTTCCCTCATAGGATCCTAACCCCATTCCTTGCCCCAATGGTACGTACAGTGAATCTCCTGGTCTGCGTGATGCCAGCGAGTGTATCCAGTGTCCAGAGGGGAAGTACTGTTATTCCCAGCAGCCTCAGGAGCAACCTATTACCAGGCCTGTAAGATGCCAAATAAATGAGATATACAGTATTTAAGACAAATACAGTAAAGTATCCAACTTTTTATTGATGTTATTTTTAGTGATTATACATAGTTATATAGTTAAATACTAAGCAAAACATTTTTTTCACATGGTGATTTTTGATTGTAGATGAAGAATGATGTTATAACAAAATAAGTGATACATTTATTATGTATGCTGTAATATTTCAGACAGGTGTGTGTCCTCATGGGCACTATTGCCCCAGAGGGACTGGCTACCCCCACACCTACCCCTGTCAGGCTGGCCAATATAGGAACAATACACTTGGTCACAGGGGAGAGGCGTGTGTTTTATGTCCATCCAGGCATTACTGTGACAGATTGGGAACTCACATGCCCTTAGTCTGTCCTCAGGTAGGAATATACAGCATTTTGAAAAACTGTTTTGCCACATAGTCAGACAGTGCTTGTGAAACATTTTTCTCTCTGTCACTCTATTAATAGGGCTTTTACTGTCCAGAGGGCACTTCTACTCCTAAACCTTGTCCTGAAGGAACCTACAGCATACGTTCAGCTCTCAGTGATGGGTCTGAGTGCTCCTCTTGTGGTGGAGGCCAGTATTGCACCAGTGTGGGACTAACGGAGCCCTCTGGAAGCTGCAAAGAGCGCTTCTACTGTAGAGAGGGAGCCAAGTCTGCAGTATGAAAATGCTATTTCAATTATTTATTAAATAGAAGTTGCTAGTCTTTAATGCTTTATTCTTGTCTTTATATATTAAAGATCAGTGACATATGTCACATTAAGACATTTTACACTTTTAGATTTTCAATGTGGTGATGAAATTATGAAACATTACGTTGCTGTGTATTTACATACAATTCCCTGGAACGGGCCTCAGGAATGAAATGACTTCCCTGCAGTACATTTTGGCTTCTATTTACTGTACATGCATGTGCTGTGACTATGCCTAGACTCCTGTGGATGGGCCGACAGGCGGTTTGTGTCCAGCAGGAAGTTACTGTCCTCTAGCTTCTTCCTCTCCCCTCCCCTGTCCCCCCGGCACCTTCAGCAACAGCACTGGCCTCAGCAGACCTGAGGAATGTATCAGCTGTCCGCCAAGGTAATGCCACTCATACTCACTCACTGTTCTTCCTTATAATATGACTATTCAGGACCATGTAAAATACAAACCTCTATTCTTTGTGTCAAATGTTTCTCTCCTTGTCAGTTTCTATTGTTTAGGTTCCAACAACACCTCACCTTCGGGTCCTTGTTTTCCTGGTTTCTACTGTACCGGCGGCTCAGCTACGCCTGTTCAGAATGAAGCAGAGGAGGGTTATTATACCTTGGAGGGGGCAGCCAGGCCACAACCATGTCCTCTTGGCACTTTTCAGTCGGTAGGGAATAATCCATACAGAATTCCAAGTGCTGTTCTACTGAGGGTACTGTTAAAATTAGACAATGACATTAAGCCATATTCAAGGTCATTCCCTTGTTTATAAATCCTCCACAGCGTCGAGGTGCACAGTCATGTGTGGAGTGTCAGGGAGGCAGACTGTGTAACAAGACAGGCTTGTCCCAGCCAACACTGTGTCCCACAGGACACTACTGTCCTCCGCGGTCATCTGTTGCTCGACCCTGTCCTCCAGTCAGTATTAGTGTGTTGTTATGCCTGTAGTGTGGTGTGTGTGTGTGTGTGTGTGTGTGAATGACTGTTCTTTCTTGTCTTCTTAGGCGTGTTGGCTGTATTTCTTACTTTTGCACTAAAGGTTCATGAATTTGATTTACCCTCATTCAAATTCACAAAATGTATATTGTATAATGATACTATCTTATTATTCAGGGCTCTTACTCTGACCAGCCTGGTGGCGACGCTGTGCATCACTGCCGGCCATGCGAGGCTGGTTGGTTCTGCAGCCGAGCCGGTCTCTCTGAACCTCAAGGTCTCTGTGACCCGGGACACTACTGCACCTCTGGAGCCTCCACTGCCTCTCCAGTAAGAAGTAATGAATAAAGACTTTGATACTGCAGCTCGGCTTCCAGCAGCTTATCCATAAAGACCTGATGTTTTAGGAAAAATTTAATTATATGAAATTGAAAAAGAAATCTAATATATAATACATAAAAACATTTTAAGAAGTAGTTTTAAACATTCCTAAAGTTGGAGTTTTTTGGGACAGTGTAACAAAAGGTAGTTACTCTCATGGCAGTCTCTTCTAGATATAAAGTGCCGCTGCCAGTGTATCTGAGGTTGTGCACAGAGAATGAGAGAATTAAAACAATCACTTCATTCTATAGATATTGAAAGGAATTAAATTGACTATGTTTTGATGTCATATGACCAAATTGTTGTTTAAATTAATTTTTTGTTCACTCTATTGATATGTTTCATATGCAGTGATGTAGTAAGGAACCTAACACTATGCCTTTCATGTTTATCATGTTAAACTCTGAATGATATATGATGATGGTGAAGGTCTGACATTTTGTCTGTTATGTGCTTGTGGTGAGGCAATCCTGTATTTTGCTAGCAAGTCACAGTATATGAGCCAGAGCGAAGGAGCACCGCCAATGAAAAATTGTCCACTTTAAAGTGGTGGAATGATCCGGTCTTTAAGTTGAATATTTTTGCTTTCTAAGATGAACCTGTGTAGTTGATTTGATGGCAGCTATTCAGTTCCCACTCGCTTTGACTGCTAAAGTGTTTTCTGTCATTTGATATGAATAAGAATTTAGAAAGAAAGAAGAATTTAGAGACATGTTTAGTTCAGGTTTGCATTAGGCAAATAAAAAAATGTTTTTCAGCAGTGTTTTTTGGATAAGCTGTTGATATTGCGTGGGAAATGAATGACAGCTTCCAACACAAACTGCCCACAGCTTTAACTTTTGAAGTTCTTACTATAACTGAACGCCAAAATGATTCAACTTTGTCATACTGATGATTATTCCAACATTCCCACAGGTGGCCGTGGCCTCTGGAGGGGTATGTTCTGCAGGCTATGTCTGTCCACGAGGGACCATGTACCCCCAGCAGCACCCCTGCCCTGTTGGAACATGGAGCAGCACTGTGGGAGCCCAGAACCTGTCCTCCTGCTGGCCCTGCCCTCCAGGACTCTACTGCAACAGTACTGGACTCAGCCAGCCCTCAGGAATCTGTTATGCAGGTATGGGAATTATTTATGTGGTACAAAGTGGGAAAAAGCTATATAATGTTTCAAAACATTGTTTTATGATTTTTAACAGTTAAACGTTTGATAGAATAACATTTGAACATTTTGATTTTTTTTTTTGTCTACTGACCATTTCAAACTATTATTTAATGGGTAAGTGAAGATGCCTGTCTTTTGTTTTCTTACTTTATGTCCATACATTATTTTTGTATACTGATTTATAGGGTATTACTGTTCAGGAGGGGCCGTGTCTTCAATGCCTTCAGATGGTGTGACAGGACACATTTGTCCAATTGGACACTACTGTCCCACGGGCTCAAGGTCTCCTGTACTCTGCCCTGATGGGACGTACTCGAACACTACAGGTATAGAAAATTAATTTCATGGAACTGCATGACATATCAAGCGGTGCAAATTTTTTTTTCTCCGAATTACGGCAGCTCTTTGCACTATTTTTCAACCCATATGATAATAGAAAGCTTAAAAATCTGTACATAATTTGGGAAAAACATGATACAGTACAGGTACAAAGAAAAAAATCATCCTGTAGAGCCGACATCTTATTTCGTAACTGATTGTTCTCCAACTGTCTTCGTCATTCTGAAACCAGAACGCAACAAATGTTGAGGATGACTCATTTTCACTCCTGCCACCTAAAGAGAGGCAAACATTGCTGTTACTATTTTTAAGTTACATAGCATAGGTAGGGCAGGAATTTGGCGTAAACAGCATTACTAATCTTGAAACCTGTTTTTGTTATACTATGCTGGAGTCACGTTCACAGGATGAATGTTTGACAAATCTACATTTTAATCCGTCCTATAATAATCTGGGCTGCTCTAACTGCAATACACTTAGGAAAGCGAAACATCCTCTGAATTCACTATAGGTCTCAAGTCAGTGGTTGTAAAGTTTCATGAGGCCGGGATTATCCTCGAGGTCACAACAGGTCATTTTATACATTAACATCAAGTTTCACAAAATGGTCTCACTACAATGAAATGGCTACTATGGGGACTAACATAACACATAAATACAAATGGGCTCATTGAATTCACAAGAGTCTCAGATTTCCAGTCATACCAAATGTATGCAGTTCTAGGACTGTTTAGGGACCTCAGTATGCAGAAATATTCAAATACACCATTTTAGAATACACATTTATACTGCATAAAAAAAACGACATGATTTTTGCCCCACACTGCATGGGATTATCATGAAGTGGGCATATCTGTAAAGGGGATAATTGCAGGTACCCATAGAAACCATTGTCATTCAGATATCTTGAGGTGAGAGGTCAAGGGACCCCTTCGAAAATGGCCGTGCTAGTTTTTCCCTTGCCACGATTTAGCCTAGGTTTGGAGCGTTTTTTAGCCCCCTTCCTGATAAGCTAGCATGACGTAGTTGGTACTGCTGGATTCCTTAGGTTGTCTAGTTTCATATGATACCCATTTATTCAGCGGCTGGAGCCCCAGTAGCCACCCACCCGCTCTGCCCCTTATATCAAGTATTACGATTTAAAATATAAAATGCAGGCAATACTTTATTATGTTATTCGTTCTTTTTTTGGATGAAGGTGCGGAAGAGTGTGATGACTGCCTCTCAGGGACCTACTGTCTGTCAGGAGAAGGTGTCCAGCCCTGTCCAGCAGGACACTACTGTCTTGGTGGCGGTGTTGAGGGTATCCTGCCCTGCCCTCCTGGCACATACAGTCCTCACTTTGGCCTCAGCCAAGTGGAGCAGTGCCTCATTTGTCCAGCAGGTGAGAGTATTGTCACATGGTTGTCTTCATTGCTCTGCACTGGAAAATCTTTCAGTAAATGTTGAATCAGATTTTAATTGATCAATTTCTTCATGTGGTAGACATGTTGAAACTAATTGATCAAGATAAAAGATAAATAGAATGTTTTATCACATTTAATTAACTAAAGGAGGAATATTATTTTATGATGCAATGGGATTAACCATCAACACCGAGGATTTCCATGCCTTTCTGTTACTGCAGTGGTGTTTTTTAAATTGTTCATGCTGTGCTAACAGGGTTCTACTGTGAGGACTGGGGTCTGTTTGAACCTACTGGACCCTGTCAAGCTGGTTACTACTGCATAGCGGGTACACTACACGTATGATACTAGCGCAGTTGTGACAATGGCAATATTACCATTTATCATTGTGATCTAACTAAATACCTGCTACTGTAGAAAAAGAGCCAGTGTGCTGCTAAACTGAATTGGAAAACTAAACTTATCGTAAATGTGCAACTTCTCAAGGTGTGAACTTTCCGAACCCAGATGGTAACTTCAGCACAGGAGTGGGAGGAGCATGTCCAAGGGGGCGGTACTGTCCTGAGGGCACCAGTCTCCCACTGTCCTGTCCACCAGGAACCTACTCTGACAGGTGGACCCAAATATTACTCGTACACACTTGTAAGCAGATAATCTGTTTTGCTTTACTATGTAACTGTATATGTTTGTGTGTGCTTACGTGTTTACACACATATGGTTGCAGTCTTCACCTGACAGACACCCGTGACTGTAGTCCATGTCCAGCGGGTCAATTCTGTGGCACTGCAGGTCTCACTCGTCCATCTGGACTGTGTCAGGCAGGATTTTACTGTCCAGGGGGAGACAGAAAAGCTACAGGTAGAATGGCAAAATATTAAGTTTTTATTTTATTCATGACAAGTTCATTTAATGTGTGCTTTTTTCTGAAGGATAAACCTAGTTCGAGCACTTTAAAAAAAATCAACACAATGATTTCACTGTTATTTAAACAACACTTAATAATGAATGTAGTTCATACATATCATACATAATTAAAAAAAGTGGAGGGCAGAGCTAATATACAATGTGTGGAGATAAATCGTATGAATAAGCATCAGAAGAGAAACAGATGCTGATAAATGCAGGAAATCTGAATGTGTGAGGGTGTTTTGTTATGAACGAATGAAGAATTACTGAATTAATCAGGGTTTATCACATGATTCATCACATTAAGGGCTTAGCAGTCATAATCTCAGTAATTCACCACATCTAATTGTTTTTTTTTTCTCCAGGCTCAGAAGGAGGTCTCTGCCCACCAGCTCATTACTGCCCTGAGGGTAGTGCGAGCTCAGTGCCCTGCCCAGCTGGGGCATACACCAACCTCACAGGCCAGTCAGTGTGTTCACGCTGCCCTGCTGGCTACTACTGTCCAGAAAAGACTGGCAACTTCAACAAGTTCCCCTGTCCCCCTGGCTTCTACTGCCCTGATGGTAAGACTCCACCCAAATACTATGCTTGCGTTTCTTAATGAATTTATTGACAGTAATACCACTATCTAGGATTTTCTTGTTGTACTGCTTTGATAAACGATTCCCCTCAGCTTTTACAATACAAGCAAAAATCTATAGTAATTAAATGGCACGTCGCACTCATTTGAAAACAAATTGTTATATGCATAGGTACAAGGCATGCCACCCAGTTTCCCTGTCCTCGTGGATACTACAACCCAGAGCCTATGACTCAGAGTCTGGACAGCTGCCTGCCATGTCCTCCAGGACACTACTGTGAGAAGGAGAGGCTGACCAAAGTGTCTGGAAAATGCAAGGCTGGTCAGTAACAGCGTCTTTGTTTATTTCTACCGAAGACACAATCACAGCCATACAGCCTGCTCTTTCAGTGTCAGTACTTTGTCCTCTGTGTCAGCCTTTGTCTCTAGGGGTTGGCAAGCCAGTCTAAAGCAGTCTGGAAGATTGCGGGAAGGTAACAAAGAGTGCACATTAAGCACGAAACATCGCCAGCACCCGCCACATCAGTCATTATTTTACTTCTCCTCTCTTTACAGTTTTATTCTAGCATTCCAGCAACAACAGCAGCTTTTAGATAATTCCTTGTATGTATAATTTATGTGCAAAGGCGCCAAACAGCCTCGCTCCATATGCCAACCTAATGCGCACAAGTCTCAGGCTGAATTTTTAAACAATGTCCACCTGGTTTATTAAGCCTTTTTTTCTTTCACCTTGCTCTGAATTGCTGTGTTCCTCCTCTGTGAAGCGTCTTTTTTTCCCCCCCTGTGCTGAGAAAGTTATCATGTGATGTGACATCTACACTGATTCTACTTTATGCCACCAGCAGGAGTGTTTGTATGTCACAGAGATAGACAGCAGTCAAAACATCAGTACATCATCTTCATTGTCTCCCACTATGTCTTTTGCTGCACTGTTCCTCTCAGGTTGGTTCTGTGTGTCAGCAGCATGGAACTCCCAGCCTTTTGACCTGGACAATTACACCAATGCCAACTGTCTTTGTCCAGCTACATCAACAGGGGGGCGCTGCCAGGTGGGCTTTTACTGCCCCTTAGGTAGCTCAGAGCCTGTGCCTTGTCCACCGGGAACCTTCTGTAACATCTCAGGTATTTGGACACTGATAATCACAAACCTACTCATGCACACTAGCCACCAGTTCACCGTCAGCAGGTCAGTGGTCTATGGCACTGGTTCTTCATGTCGGGCCCCAAGACGTATATATTGGTTTTTATTTTAACCTTTTTAACCAAACACATGCATCTAATATAATGACTAGGTTGTCACTTAGAACTTTAAACAGTGAAACCAAACAGTAAACATATTGTAGTGTCTTGTTTGTAAAGTCTTAAGGCAACTTATACATATGTTTTTGGGGTATATAAAATACAAATAAAAAATGTACTTATGTTGTTCAATAGGTTTGGCTCTGCCGATGGGTCCCTGCTTCCCTGGGTATTACTGTGTAGGAGGAGCCACTGAGGCCAGACCAACAGATGGAGAAACAGGCAGCATCTGTCCACCTGGGGCATACTGTGGTAAGCCGTGCTTTACTGCATTCGAACGGTTGTATTACTAACTTGCCAACAAAGTTTTTAAGCCTATTAATGAAGTGAAGTGAAATACTTGATTTTGATGATTTATAATTGAGTTTGCTAGGAAAAAATATTTACTTACTGTACTTAGATTAGCTGTTGGTGTCTGCAATTTTGAATTTAAGAGCAAAAAGAGGGTTAATCCATGTCTGTTTACAAGCATCTCTAGGCCTATAAATATTCTTCTCTTCTATTCACAAGTCATCTTGTGTCTATTTTTCTTAGCCTGTCGATAAACTGTTGGCCCGTGTAAGGTGTCTCCAAACTTTCTGCCCAATGTAACCTGTTATAACCTTTAGTGCCCTACAGCCCAGAGTAGGTATTGGCATGTAAAGGCAATGAATGAATGGCTGAATACATGACTACTTTAACTATTTCTCTCTTCAGTTGAGGGCTCAGGAGTGCCAGAGTTGTGTCCAGCTGGTACTTTCTCCTCAGTGCCAGGTCTAGTCAGTGAGGCTGGCTGTCAGCCCTGTACCGCAGGTTTCTACTGCAGAGGAGCAGGTCTCAGGGCTCCGACTGGACCATGTAGCCAAGGTAAGTCCATACGCTGTGTCATGATTTATTGGTATTCTACAACTTAAGTAGAAGTTTTTGGTAGTTGCCTGTGCCATAAAGATATGTTACATATTATACATTTGTTCTGCTCCAACCGACTTCCCTTCCTTGCACTCTACAGTAAAGTATTGTCTCTTGTCACCTTGATAGGCTATTGGTGTCCACCTGGTCAGACTGTGGCTACAGCTTTGTCATGTCCCCCAGGCCACTTCTGCTCACAGGGTAGTGCAGCCCCAGAGCCCTGCCCACCAGGAACCTACCAGGACAGAGAGGAACAGGCAGCCTGCGCTGTCTGTGAAGAAGGTACAGTAGGAGACCTCTTTACTCTTTTTACCTTCTCAGCAGAAGCATATATATTACTTTTTTAAACACTGTTTGGTGTTGTGCCATTTTTGTTTTGCTGAACAGACTGTAATGAAAACAGCTCTCAAGCTCCCCAGCAAGTGTTTTATTTATTAAAGTTGATTGCTTGTATCATATGCATCTGTTCTATTTATTATACTGCACTTTTCAAGTTTGTTGAAAGAAGTGTTTCATTTTCCATAATCATATTTTCAGTACTTTCACAAATTGACAGTGCTATTTAATTTTTTTTTACATTTCTCTTCTTTCAAGGTTACTACTGTGATTTGAGACTAGCAAATGCCTCTTTTCTGAGGCCCTGCCCTAAAGGACACTACTGCCCTGCAGGTACAGCCCTGCCCAACCAACACCCCTGCCCCATAGGCTCCTTCAACCCGAGACAGCGGACACACAGCCTTGCAGGCTGCATGCCATGTGCTGCTGGACAGTACTGTCCTTCTGTAGGAATGTCAGAGCCTGCAGGTGAGAAATAGTTCTCTTCTTTTTTTCCTCAAAGACTGGTATCTTTAAAGCTAATTTGTGTGATCCAGTTGTGTACTGCGGGGCTGTAGATGCATCTATATTACTGTATGATGATTATGTGTTGTGATACTCTTCTTCCTATAGGACCGTGCCATGCTGGTTATTGGTGCAGAGAGGGAGCATCCTCTCTCAGCCCGCTGGATGGACTCTCAGGTTCCCGGTGTCCACCTGGTCATTACTGCCCCTCAGGTTACTGGGTTGTCCTCCGTTAATAAGCAATCAGCCAGCAGCTGCTTCAGTGCTGCTATTTGGTGCCTGAAATGTATCAAGTTGCAGACGATCCATATTTTCAAAATAATGTTTTTTGTAATCCAACACTTATGCAGCTTTTTTCATAGGCTAGTGCAAGCAAATTTATACTGTGTGAGGCTATTGACATTTTACCCCATTATATTCAAGGGCTACAATGTTTTATTCATGCTAATTACCATTTGGTGTCCTACAGAAAGTACTGAGTACTTTACACTTGTTCCTTCTGACATGGGACACTTAGCCATGCTTAAATAATGCTGCTGTAGGGTAAACTCTGCCTTTTTTCTGGGTTGCTCAACTCTGTACACACACAAACCAATGGGTGCTTAAGTGTCTCACGTATTTAGTTGCACTTAAATTAGGCTTACATTATGTGAAAAAAATTGTTGCAGTACAGTATATTGTATTGCCAAACCCAATGGCTGCATTGTTCTTGTCATCTTTGAATAGTCTTTGAATAGTTTTCTGCATACTCCTCTGTTTAATGTGAGTTAATGTTTGTGTCATCTTTATAGGCACCACAGCTCCTGTGGCCTGCCCTGAAGGAAGCTGGTCAAACAGCTCAGGCCTGCGTACCCAGGAGGACTGCAAACCCTGTCTGGGGGGATTTTACTGCGACTCTGCCGGCCTCACTAAACCTAGTGGACCCTGCACTGGGGGGTACACCAGACTCTGATGAACTTAAGAAATAAACGTTATTTGTTCTTTTTCTTATAGAAGACCTACTCATAAAAAAGTGCTTTTCATCCTGTTATAGAGTAATGCTCTAATGTTTCTTATGCAGATATTACTGTATAAAGGGAGCCGTCACATCTACCCCCACTGATGGAATTACAGGGGGACCTTGTCCTGAGGGTTACTACTGCCCAGAGGGAACTGTTCAACCTGTGCCCTGTGATCCAGGGACATATGTTGCTGTTACACATGCTACTCAGTGTGAGCCCTGTGTGCCAGGCTGGTACTGTGTGTCTGGCTCTCTTTACTTGTGTGCTTCAGGTGTGTAGTTTGCTGTTTTGTATGCCCTTAAAACCATTTAAAAGCAAAAAAAATCGCTAAAACACTGAAACAAACAACAATGATCAGTGAAAAGGCTGATGCTGATGCTAACAATTTAACTATAATTTTTGTATCCTTCATATTTATGCATTTCCTTGTGTTTGCTCTGTGGCCCGCAGGCTTTTACTGCCCTGAAGGAACTGGATTTGACTTGAGAGGCTGTCCAGAGGGAACGTACGGTCCTGACCCCGGCTACTGGTCTATCTCTCAGTGCAGGCAGTGTGATGGCGGCCATTACTGCTCTTCCAGAAATCGCACAGCTGTCACTGGACCATGTCAGGAAGGATATTACTGCGCACATGGAAACACCTCTCCACAACCTCTCTCACAGGCTGCAGGTAAACAAACATATTTATCATGTGGGCTACTGCATGTTCAGGACATGCAGTGCAGTATAGTCTGATAATAGCACATTTTATCTTACTAATATGTGATCAAATGTAATTGTCAGCCTTGTAATTCTCTGAGTTAGTGGTTCTCCATCAGTATTCCTGATTTGAGATGGTTGACAAATGTCAGCTTTGTTCTGTGTCTCTCACCAGAAGAGGGAGGGCCATGTCCTGCCGGTCATTACTGCCCCCAGGCCACCATACATCCTCTGCCCTGTCCACGTGGAACATTCTCTAATCTCACCAAATTAGTCTCCCAGGTCACTTTGACTCAATCACACACACACACACACACACACACACACACACACACACACACACACACACACATGTCTCCTTGACAACAATTGAGAGAGTCTCTCCCCTCAAAGTTGCAACAGGATGTAATTTTGCTTGGAATTGTCAAATTTGGTTTCCTTTTTGTTTTGTTAATTATGAATATTTGTATATGGATAACACAAATATGCAACAACTACATATGATTTTTTTTCTCTGCATAATTCAAGCTGTTTTGTGATTTACAGCATAAGACATACAATACAAATATAAACATATGAATATAAATGCAGACAAAATGTGAGTTTTAAAAATGTATAATTTCACAATTTTACTGTTATATATTGTGTCTGTATTTATGTTTATATTATTTATGTTATTTATTTCATGTCATGTCTGTTTGCTTCATTTCTCATCTGTATTTCATTATTTAATATTATTCAGTATTGAACACTGTCAGATGTCTAAAACACTACAAAGCATGTTTATGGTCCTGCCACAGTACACAGACCTATACAGTTTATACACTAACTTACAGTGTTTTCTCTGTCTTTCATTGTGACAGCCAATCAATATCTAATCCCAAATCAATGTTGCAAGAGAGGCACTTTCTATAATTCATTTTCTCACAGTCTCTCTCTCTCTCTCTTCCTCTCTTCCTCTTATTACCCTCTCTCTTTGTCTCTCTCATTTCCTCTCTCAGGATGATTGCCAGCCATGTCTCCCCGGTTACTATTGTGATGCTGCGGGGCTCTCAGCGCCGTCAGGAGAATGCTGGGAAGGTTTCTTCTGTCTGGGGGGTGCAGATCGCCCTGACCCTCCTTTAAGAGACAGTCGGGGAGGACCGTGCCCGAAAGGTGATCAGCTCCCTCCAGATTTTAGACATCTGTATCTAATTTTTCAAAAAAAATGGGAGCGAAAAGTGTCAAAACAAAATGCATGAAGCCAGTTAATAGAAAACACATGGTGATAATGTGATGATGTTTTTATTCTTTAGACAGCTGAAAGCTATACTTTGCATGGCATTGTATGTAATACCAAAGAAATTGCATTTACATAATCCCAGAGCCAGTTTACTGAACAGGTAAACAAAACCTTCTTTCAAGTTTTAAGTTAATTGGGCTAAACATAAGTAGCTGCTGTGTTGACAGTGAAAATCAAACCCAGTCCCCTGTGGATTATGCATGTCTCTGTGTGTGCACTTGAATGTGTATCTCTTTCATGACTCTTGCCTTCACACAACCAGGTTATTACTGTTCTGAGGGCTCTGTGGCTCCTCAGCAGTGCCCCGTGGGAACCATCAGTGTAGAAGACGGCAGAGCCAGCTGCAGTGCCTGTCCCCAGGGGTAAACTCGCTTATCAGCCACACAGTCACTCTGCACAGTAACCATATAGACATTCTCACATATAAACATGATGGATTATGAAATAACTAACTATACAGTAAAGACACCAGTATAGCCATGCCTCATTGCCTCCGTCAACAGCCGAGAACTAAATTATTCTATCCTTGTTTTTTGTCTGGATAGTTTTTATTGTCCTGGCAGACATAATGGCTCTCTGTTGAGGACTTATGAGTGTCCAGTGGGTCATTACTGCCCGTCCGGGACCTGGTCCAAACACCAGTACCCGTGTCCAGCTGGATCCATCAACCCCCACACTCGGATGGCACAACCCCAGAACTGCTTGCCGTGCCCTCCAGGTCACACATCATTTACTGCTAATTATGAGTTTCCTCAAGGATGAGTAGTTGACTCAGAGTTTAGGACAAACTTGATCATAAATGGAAATTAAACACTATATTAACAAAATAAGTAAACTTTAAAAAAGGCAGCTGTTATTTAAAAACTGTACTCAAAAACAGAAAGTAATCACACAATAATATTGCAACTGGGATTAATACAGTATGCAGTGCCTGTTCTACATTTTCTATTTAGCAGGGTAATTCAGGGTCATTTTTCACTCAATTTCACTCTCTTTTTTTCCCCCCTATCAAACCAGGCTCCTTCTGTTCGTCCCCTGGGAAGGGTGTTGCATCAGGCCAGTGTGCTGCGGGGTACTACTGCGTCTCTGGAGCCTGGTCACCCACACCAGAGGATAGAGGGACGACAGGTGACAGATGTCCTGAAGGTCATTACTGTCCCCAGGGCTCGTCAGCGCCACTGCCTTGTCCCATAGGACATTACAGCAACAAAACCAGAAACAGTTATCTCTCCGACTGCCTGCCTTGTCCTCCAGGTTGGAACTAATTTATGTTGCGCACATTAGCGTTTAATTGTGTCATTTATCTGCCAGAAGATTAAGCTTCTATTACGTAACTTGATTTATTGCGGAATAATCCCTCCAGTGTTCCTTTTGTTTTGTAGGTTTCCTGTGTGTCACCAGAGGGCTCTCTTTTCCTTCTCATATCTGTCCAGCTGGCTCTTACTGTCCAGGCAGGGAAAACGGCAGCCAGTGGGCCGCTATACTCTGCTCACCTGGAAACATGTGCCCACCTAGATCTGATAGACAGATACCCTGCTTGCCAGGGACCTATCAGGGTTTACCTGGACAGGTGAGGAAGATGAGGATAAACAGTCTGCTAATATTCTGACATATCCTACAGTCCAAAAGGCAAGGTGCACCTACTACTGTATATAATGCAATCAGAATAACCTTCAGTAACTGCACTGCTGTCTTAAGAAGTATATGGCTTGATATACTGGACTGAAAAATATGTTTTGCTCTAAAACTGGATCCAAAATAGTGCTATTGACCAACTGTATATGACCTATAAAAGATGGATTTTTAACATATCGTAGCTTTATTCTGGGGAAAGTTATAGCTCTCCCGAAAGCATCTTCCCCATCTGTGTGCACTGTATACAGTTTTTAGTTTAGCTTTTATCATCTCCAATACAAGCATCAAAAGTGTTCATGTCTGTTGATATTCGTGAACATCTGTAGTCATAATTTTGTATTAAGTCTGTGTAGAAAAAATGATGTGCGCAATGTACCCCTCCACAGGCAGAGTGTGTTAAATGTCCAGTAGGATTTTACTGTGCAGGCTCAGTGGATGCTGACACTAGGCATGTGTCTGGTACTCACACCCCCACGCTGTGTCCTAAAGGACACTATTGCCCACCAGGTAGGATACAATAGTCCAGCTATTCTTACACACTCTTGACAAATGTACAATGTTACGAGATCATTTTATCAGATATAAATGGAAGTGGAACACAAATGATGCTGCAGACTCAGTGAGATTGATTAATTAACTAAAATGTGTTGTATTGCATGCACAATGTTGTTGAATATTGCTCTTGTTATGTGTGTACTCCTGATTAAGTGGCTGTAGCAGTAAATGGCCTTCTAATTATGCAAATGGCCATTATAGGGCATAATCAAGATAAGGACGGCCTTCACAAACTGTTCTGTGATGGTAAGTCCTGGACCATCTGTAGATATTATGCGCTATCTGTCTACAGGAACGCAGTCTGGTGTAGCATACCCCTGCCCAGCTGGTACCTTCAGCAGGCAGATGGGGTTGTCCAATAAGTTGGGCTGCGAGCTCTGCCCTCCAGGGAGATATTGCAGCTCCTCTGGACTGGCTGCTCCCACTGGGATCTGTTCTCCTGGGTAAACACATGCTACTGAACACATCCTTCATCATGTTCACACTCATGTAGACTATGAAAGATATGACATCCTGTTTCAGTTTAATTCTGTCTCCCTTCTCTATAATTAAACCTCCCTTATGCTTTGTCTCCCTCTGTCTTTCTCATCTATCACTTCCTACATCCTGTATCCCCTTCCCCATTGTCTCTGTCTACATCATTTCGCTGCCCCTAGTTACCTCTGTATCCACGGTTCTGTTTCTGCCCAGCCAGAGGAGGGCCCAACAGGGGGACGCTGCTCTGCAGGGTCCTATTGCCCTCAGGGTACAAGCTATATGGTTCCTTGCCCTGCAGGCACCTTCAGCTCCGTAGACGGTGACAGACAACACTGAATAATTACACTATACACTGTTGCTGACATTTGAACATAATGGGCTAACTTAACTGGAGTTATTGGCAATGTTGGTGGACATTTTTGAAATCAATGAAATAATTTGCCACCCTCCTCCATCAGAAAACAATTACTGAAGTGAAGTGGAGTTATTTCACTTGACCCATATTCATTCACTTTTTTATCATTTAGATCAAACATATGAGTTCTATTTCTGTTGTTCCAGGGGCAATTTCTATAGAAGTATGTCAGCCCTGTTTGCCTGGCCATTACTGCGCTGAGGTTGGCCTCTCCTCCCCATCTGGGCTCTGCAACCCAGGCTTCTACTGCGTAGAGGGATCCAGAATGGCCACACCTTGGGGTAATACCACAGGTAACAGGCTGATTCGTCTTGCCCCTGACATAGTGTTAATAAATGCATGGTAACATGCAGATTGGTTAAATGGTATTTGTAATGTATAAAAACAGGGTACTCTGACACAAGCTTGAAAAACACTCTGCTGTGGACCATTTTCTCTCAATGCACTTCTGCTTGTATTTAACATTTTCATGACCTTTGACTCCACAGTGCTGGAGAGGTCTCCACTGAACATTTACCAGTCCCCATTGCTTTCTCTTTATAGTATTTCTCTTCCTGGGATTGCAGAAAATGGCTCTGGCCTTTTAGTTCACTCACTAACCTAATGAGTAATGACATCCAATAAAGGTCTATTGTCTCTGTTACAGGAGATATCACATCGCCATCCCCACTTCCTGGCAATTCAACCCTGGGTCAGTCCCATGGTGATGTGTGTCCGGCAGGCCACTATTGTCCTAGAGGGAGTGCAAATCCAAGCCCCTGTCCTCCAGGTAGAAAACCAACATAGCCAGACAGAGCTCTGTAAGAAGTGGAAATTATTTCTGTTAGCATGTATTATGAACATGTTGCTACACAGACTATTTAAATGTCCTGTCATTTCCCTGATTCAGCCGTTGGTCTGACCTCTTGCTTTTTATTACATTGCCTCCAAAGGTAGCGTACAGTGCAATAAAGCCCTCAGAGGTACAATATAATGACTTAATCCAACCAAAACTTTAGAGGTTGTGTAAAACCTAATGGGAGCCCAAAAATCATAATGGTCAGCTACAGGGTTCATACGTTTTGAAAAAACCTGGAAAAGTTATGGAATTAAAAAAATTCCAGGCATGGAAAGGTTTTGTAAACATAAAAAGACCTAGAAAGTTTTGGAAAAGTCATGGAATTTTTTTTTTAACACAGCATAATAATATGTGATTAATAAATGTATTTCACGTCATCCTAACCTCAACGTTCTATTCGGGGCGCGATATTACGAATCCCGCTGTGGACCACATAAATTGTTATTCATTTTATTGTTAAACCTCTGAGGGTAAACTTTAACACAGATTTTTATTTTTATTGTATAACGTCGACTGACATTTTCAGGAATACATAGTCATGGAAATTTGCCAAAAAGTCATGGAAAAGTATTGGTTAAAATGCATATGAACCCTGCAGCTAGCTACTTAACCAAGTGAGAAAATTGAGCTATCTATGGTGCGCATACATGACACTATTATGCCTTGCTATTTATTTTTCTCTCTGTGTATGTCTGTGTGTGAGAAAAACAATAACAGTGTACATTATTTTTACTCTTATGGTAATTTGTCTCCTTAATATAGGCACTTTCTTGGGGAGGTCTGGGGCTGAGTCGGAGGCTGACTGTGGAGCTTGTTACCCGGGTTCTTACTGCCCCGCATTGGCTCAGACCTCTGTCAACCTCCTCTGTCCCCCGGGGTGGTTCTGTCCACCAGGATCTGTGTCTGGACATCAGCCAGGTACAGTACACATCATCAGAGGTCAGCTAAGGTTTAACCACGGTAGTATCTGCACTTCATCATTTTCTTTTTTATCACAATGTCTGATCACGTACTGTAAGTCTGGTTTCCAAATAGTTACGCTCACATAAGTTGGATCATAAGCTTTACTTACCTTATTTACTGTAAAAGGTTGTACCGTAGTGCAACTTTACATATTAATTATATTGCACACACTCTCATTCTCACTTAAAGTGGATGGACAAACACTCCACACTTTGAAGTAAACTGAATCAAATTATGCCCATTACATAATATCAGATTGCATGGCAATAATATGGAGCAATGTCAACATGCTCCATATTGCATTTGTCCTGTGAAAACCATGTATCTCCGAAATGAAGCTATGTAAGACAGCACTGTTCAGGTTAGTGACAATGTATTGTCTAATAATCCAGTTGTTCTGTACCTCGTGTAGAAACTGGTTCTGTGGATATGTAGCAGAACTCATCAATTACTTTACAAATCATACTCTATATGTAAGGTAATTATATGCCTTAGATGGGCCTTCCTCCTGCTCTTATTACATGCATGCCTAGAGATTCTTTGAAAGGCATCTGACCTGTTTTTGCCTTTCATTGAGAAGATGTTGCTAATTTGAGCATGAAATGGCCCAGAACCTATCAAGAGAGTCAGGGTACCTGCTGCTAAGTCGGCCTTCTCTTCTCTTTGCCTCCCACATGATTTTTCATACAGGACGAATACTGCTCATAGACACTAGACTCTTTTTCATTCCTTTATTTCCATGGCACCACATGTGTCATGGTGAAATACAGCAGCCGTGGTTTTTTTCATGGATAATTGCCACATAATGTATTTAAAATATATATTACATTAGTACAGTATTCTATATTCACATTACTCTTGTTTTCATATTAAACCAGGAGGGACAAGATGACAACTTTTCTTTATCTGATTGTGTTGCAGGATGTCAGTGCCCGCCTGGCCATGCATGCCCACATGGTAGTGCTGAGCCGACCATCTGTAGCCCTGGCACTTTTCAGTCTTCATCTGGACAGTCCACTTGTAACATTTGCCCACCAGGTAATTAAAAAAAAAAACGAACAAGTGTACTCCCATGTATAAACTATACGTAAAGAGTACAAAGTAAACTGAAGCTCATAATGACATGCACCACCTTGGCCAGGTTTTTACTGTATGGAGCGTTCATCTGTGCCATCTCCGTGTCCGATGGGAAGTGTCAGTCCATCAGCAGGCAGTTCGTCCCTAACTGACTGCTCCCCCTGCCCCTCTGGCTCCTTCTGTAACAGCACTGCTCTGACAGAGCCGTCTGGACCATGCAGCCCAGGTCTGACAGTCCAGCATCACAAGGGGAAATGGTGTCAGAGAATTGAGCTATGAGTGTCTTTTCCTGTTTCCTGTATTTCTGCACTGTATTAAGCCACAGTTTCCTCTCAATGTTGCCTTGTTGTCATTACGATGTCTAATCGTATTGTCTACCGCAGGACATTTTTGTTCCCTGGGGTCCACTGAGCCTTCTCCTGTCTCCCAGCCTTATGGAGATGTTTGTCCCATGGGACACTTCTGTCCGCGGGGTACTGGGTCACCCAAACCCTGTCCTGTTGGCAGCTTCCTCTCAGGGCCTGGAGCTTCCTCCCCCTCCCAATGCCACCATTGCCCCCCAGGGAAATACTGCCTCAGTCCTGGAGGCTCACAGCCCACAGGTGGGGGATTTTACCAGGTTTCCATTAGTCAAGGACAATCAGGCTTATCATGAGTATAGAGTGCCAATTTTGTAAAATCCATACACAACTAATTACAGCTTCAGGTTCTAGACACCTGAATTGCTGCCCACATCAACAATTCTTTCTCTGGATTAAAATGATAAATAATGAAGTCAATAATCATTCCATGCTTGTTTTCTAAAACCTCCTTGTGTTAGGTATGTGCTTTGCAGGTTTCTTCTGCTCTGGAGGTGCAGATATCCCTACACCTCGAGCCCACTCCTCTTTGTTCAGCTGTCTTTGTGAAATACTGGAGGTTTATACCACAAAGACAGATGCCGCCCCCTGGATTCACAATCTGCCCTGCCTCAATAACTCCAGTAAGTCTGGTAAACTATGTTTTTTTTCAGTTTGTACTAAAAAATAAATGCTTCCTTTGAAAGGGCAGTACATCAATTTATTCAAACTATTCAACTAGAGTGCAAAGCCTCACATGTTGTGATAAATGTCCCACAAAGCAGTAGCTTTACAGCTTGACCTTTCCCTCAAGTAATCTACAATTAATCATTGCATTGCAGTGTTACATTTTAAAAAGATGTTGGCAGTCTAAACTGTTAAATCACAATTTAAAAAGAGAAAAGTGGCTCCTTTTTGGTTTCCTACCTACAAGACAAAGATCTTGACTTGACATCTTTCATGCTTTATCTGCCATGTTCTATTATAGGGAGAGACGCTAGCTGGATCGAAGCGGTAACGCCGCCACAGGCAGATTCAGACCATATTGTGACTCAGTCACCATCATGTCTCGAGAGTCCACATTATGCCTGCTCCAACTACAGAGGAGATATATGCCCTAAGGGTGGGTAAATCCTGACAGTGAACTTGTGTGAACTTGTGTGAACTTGTGTGAACATGCTCAATGTGATACTTAATTCATTCCCCCAGGCGCACACGTCATCTTTGTTGCTCATGACATGGGTATCCCATTTACTTAAGTTGCTGTGACATATGACTGATTTCATCTGATTTGTCCAGTCTGTGCAGCATATTCTAGCTTTAATACCACTTAATCTTGGTTTTATTTGAACACTCACCCTTTAAAAATGATGACTGAAGTGTTAAATCGGGACATGGTGAAGAATGAACTTTTTTCTTTCACCGTTAGTTTTTTATTTTTTATTTAAGTCAATGACTACAGAAAAGACTTTGTCAGTTACACCCCTTAATGAAATTATCTTCTCGATACAGTAACTCGGTGAAGGCAGCGCAAGATAAATGCTGATGGTTATTCAAATCGAATACCTACCGCACAAGAACCTCACTCTTGATGGTTCATATTCCCCTATAAGAAGACCTGAAAGCCTAAGTGCTGGAGTTGGACTTCCCTCTTGAGGAAATGCAGATGGTTGGGTGATGGTGCGCATAAAACAGCTGCACTGAAAAAACAGCTTATGTCAGACCAGCAAGAAACTGATTTAAATTCCTGCAACAAAGTAATTACTGCCCACTGGAACATAAAAAAATCTGTTGGATTACATTTAACTTAAAATAAGAGTGTGGGAATGAAAAGTTCAGAGTTTGAAAGAATCCTCTATCTTTAGAGGAAGTGTGTGTGCATAAGAACAGTAATCCTCCTGATTGTGTAGCTGAAGTTGATTTATTTCAGTGATACTTTTTGTGGCTATTTTTCAGGTTTCTATTGTCCTTTGGGCTCTGCCTACCCCCAGCCCTGTGAGGCTGGCTCTTACTGCAACCAGACTGGTCTAGATGCCCCAGCAGGGCTCTGTGCTGCAGGATATCACTGCCCTAAAGGCTCTTTAAACCCCCATGCCATGCCTTGCCCCACAGGACACTACTGTCCCCCTGGAACTTCTCTTCCTCTGCCCTGCCCTGTTGGAACCATAAAAAGTGAGATATTGCTCTTTTGTAATATATCTGTAATTGTTAGATATATCTAATAATCTTGTTGATTTAATTATCAAAAGAAACTGTGTGTGAGATGTATTTTCTCTTTATTTGAGAAGAGGAACAATTCGTAACAAGTCAGTAATCCCCTGCCCTTTTTTGGTCATGAATGAATGATGAATATGAGTAATAAGACACAATACTAAACTGAGAAATACAACAGCTAATCCTCTTTGTTGTACACATTGTCAGTTTTTCCCCGCTAATGTCCTTACATGAACTGGTGTCTATCTTTGCACTTCAGTGATGCGGAGAACTATGAAAACTTCCATTGAAGCCTTTTTTTCTCTCCCTTGGGCGCCTATGAATAATTTCAGTAACAAAGTGGTTTAATCGTGTAATTGTATTCTTGTCTCGAGGCAGACAACTAAAATCCTATTAAAATGTGCCTTAGCTCCTTTGAATGGTTATGAATTAGAAACTGATGAATAGGTATGTACTTTGCATCAAATTAACATTGGTATCTATTCTAATGCTTTCATTTCATAAATTTTGTTTGCAAGTCAACAAACGCTGTGTACACAATGAATGTATAGATAAAACACCAAACAATTCAACACTTTTTAAAGTATATTAATTTATGAATTCATTTATAATTGATATGCGTATTGTGTGCTATCCATCAGGTTCCCTTGGTGGGTCTACAGTCGAGGCTTGCCTGCAGTGTCCTCCCGGTCACTACTGCCACCAGAGAGGAATAGCTGAGCCAAGTGGCCAGTGTGCAGAAGGCTACTACTGTCCTGAGGGACAGAGCTCTGAGAGACCACAACAACATGTCTGCTCAGTGGGACATTGTTGTGAGAAGGTCAGCCATCCAGTATTAGTCTTCAAGCTACTGTTTGTCACCATTGCTGAATATTGTACAGTGGGGCAAAAAAGTATTTAGTCAGCCACCAATTGTGCAAGTTCTCCCACTTAAAAAGATGAGAGAGGCCTGTAATTTTCATCATAGGTACACTTGACACAATGAGGGGAAAAAAAATCCAGAAAATCACATTGTAGGATTTTTAATGAATTTATTTGGAAATTCCTCGGGAAAATAAGTATTTGGTCACCTACCAACAAGCAAGATTTCTGGCTCTCACAGACCTGTAACTTCTTCTTTAAAAGGCTCCTCTGTCCTCCACTCGTTACCTGTATTAATGGCACCTGTTTGAACTTATCAGTATAAAAGACACCTGTCCACAACCTCAAACAGTCCAAACTCCACTATGGCCAAGACCAAAGAGCTGTCAAAGGACACCAGAAACAAAATTGTAGAACTTCTACCACCACCTGGGGGTGGAAACATCATGCTTTGGGGCTGTTTTTCTGCAAAGGGACCAGGACAACTGATCCGTGTAAAGGAAAGAATGAATGGGGCCATGTATCGTGAGATTTTGAGTGAAAACCTCCTTCCCTCAGCAAGGGCATTGAAGATGAAACGTGGCTGGGTCTTTCAGCATGACAATGATCCCAAACACACCGCCCGGGCAACGAAGGAGTGGCTTCTTAAGAAGCATTTCAAGGTCCTGGAGTAGCCTAGCCAGTCTCCAGATCTCAACCCCATAGAAAATCTTTGGAGGGAGTTGAAAGTCCGTGTTGCCCAGCGACAGCCCCAAAACATCACTGCTCTAGAGGAGATCTGCATGGAGGAATGGGCCAAAATACCAGCAACAGTGTGTGAAAACCTTGTGAAGACTTGCAGAAAACTAAATACTTTTTTGCCCCACTGTATGCAATGTCTCTGCGTGAGTATTCCTACTTGGCTGTGGTTTTTATTCTGTCATGACAAGTCCATTACTGCATAAAATAGGTCAATTCATGTTTCTTTCCTGTTTTTCTTGACTTTCTTTGTCTTCTTCCTGTGTTGTGTGTCTGTCTCAGTCTCAACTGTTGTTGTTGCACCATGATTATGCCTGATGATGTATGTAATTCTCCAGATATAAAGTCTAATAATTGTAATGGTCGCTCCAGGGCAGTGTCAGACAGACGGCCTGCCTTCCAGGAAGCTACCAGCTCAGACCAGGCCAGGGCAGCTGTGAGACATGTCCTGCTGGTTTCTATTGTCCAGATCAAGGTAAAGGTGATGGGTGGACAATTTTTTTGACGACAAAGCATTTAGCAGTTGGGAACATAAATGTTATTTACATTTAGATTTAACAAGAGTAAATTCCTTTTCATTCTGTACCGTATCTGTTCATCAGGAATGACCCTTCCACTTCAATGTGAGAGAGGATTTTATTGTCCCAAAGGATCAGCAAATCAGCATCCCTGTCCAGCAGGAACCTATGGAAACACATCAGGACTGGTTGAGGAATGGCAGTGCTCCCTGTGTGATCCTGGGATGTACTGTAAAGTAACAGGTACCATGCATCCCCTCCTGTGACCCTATTAGTTACTTTGTTTTGTTTGTTTATTTTTCACAGATGCCTATCTTACAGACAGCTGCAGTATACATTTAGTGATGTATTCCAGTAACAATTAAAGGTAAATGGCTGATCTGTTATTAGGGTGATTAAAAGACTTGCTTGAATGATATATTTATTTAAAGGGAGGACTTTCCCCAGTGGACCCTGTGCTGCAGGGTTTGTTTGTGTTGGTGGAGCCTCTGCACCTTCACCAGTAGACAGTCTGACTGGATTCCCATGCCCTCCCGGCTTCTTCTGCTCTGTGGGGACTTCTGTACCAAAACCATGCCCAAAAGGAACATTCAGGTGCATATCCTGCAATATCTCTATAATCTCCTGCATATCTATAAATGCCATGAAAGATAATATTTATTAGACATAATAGGATTTGAACTCTAAAACTACACTTTTTACCTAGGTATAAAGTAGTAATTTTTGAAATTTTGAAGATGTACTCAAGTCCACAGACATTGATGATGTTCCAAGTTAATGCTTTGTCAGTATAAAATATAACATTGTGATGAAACTGGATATGTAATCTGATGCGTTATGGTAGGTTGTGGCATTGGGTGCTCTCTGTGATACTGAACAATTATCTAAATTACATGAAATCACTTGACTACTGCTGCAGTTTATAGTTAGTCTGCATCTTTCGACAGTGAGCAGAGTGGGCTTGTGGACGAGTCTCAGTGTCGTAGCTGTAGTCCCGGCTTCTACTGTTCAGAGACTGGCCTCTCTGCAGTCTCTGGACCCTGCCTGCCAGGTCAGAAATATGACTGGAAATGTAGTTATGTTAGTGTGGTGCATAATCCTACTTTTTATAAAAGTGTAGCTTTTCAAACATTTTATGGAAGTGTTTTTCCACAGGTTTCTACTGTCTAGAGGGATCCCAGACTGCTACTCCAATGTCAAGTGTATCTGGAGGTGTTTGTCCAGTAGGCCACTACTGTGCCGAGGGCAGCAGCGTACCCTCACCCTGCCCTGCTGGCTTTTACCAAAATGAGACTGGAGGAAAAGGCAAAGATTACTGCAAAACATGCCCTCTTGGTAAACAAGAAGTTATACTTTATGAATTTAACTCTGCAAAACATAAAACCTTAATTTATTATGTACACATTCCCTCACCCTCTCTGAAGATGTCCTCACTCACCTCACTGTTTGAATGTCTTTGCCAGGCTGGTTCCAGGATTTATCCGGCCAGAAAGAGTGTAATCCCTGTCCTCCTGGGTTCCACTGCCAGTCCCAAAGTCTTAGCCCCACCAGGGGGAGCTCCTCTGGAGTCTCCAGCCCTGTGCCCTGCCCAGCTGGCTACATCTGTCCCAGGGAGAGTCCAGATAGTCAGCCTCTTCCTTGCCCCAAAGGCACCTACAGCCCCAGCCACGGTCTCACCACCACAGGTAAAAACCCAGAACCTTTGTGAAAGAAGAGAACAAATGGGAATATCTTGCACTGTTGTCTGGCTTTTTTGAAGAAAGATTTGTAGAGTAAATGACTGGACTGAAGTCAAAACGGTTTATCTGTGTTGACAGGTGAGTGCCTCGTGTGTCCAGCGGGTCAGTTTTGTGGGTCTGAAGGTTTGGTTGAGCCTTCGGGACCGTGTGCTGCTGGGTTTCTTTGTCTGATGGGTGCCACAGTGTCAAACCCGAATGACAATAGAACTGGATCTCTCTGTCCACCTGGGATTTTCTGCCAACAGGGGCTTAGAGCAGGTAAATGAAATAAAAATAAAGAAAACACCTAAAATGAATGTTTTATTTTCCTCAGTAAGTTTCAATCTGAATTTTAAAGATAATATCCTCCATTTGAATGTGTTGTTTCTGCTTTTGTGTTCTAGGGGATTGCTGGGCAGGGTTTTATTGCGACTGGGGCTCCAGCAGAGCAGACAAGGCTCTGTGCCCAGCTGGTTTCTTCTGCCCCAGAGGAACGCCAGTCCCCATGCCTTGCCCTGCAGGAACCTTTAGCTCTGAAATGGGCAACACACATCAAGACAACTGCACCACCTGTACCCCTGGGTACTACTGTCTAGGTGGGAAACATGGGTTGTGTTACGTTTACTTTTTCACGATAGCAACAAATACACACCCGTTCTATGGGGATTGCTCAGCTAACCTAACTGACAACCGATTTTAGAGTGCTAAGGTGTGCATTTCTTTATTATGCAGCTGTATTGTTTCAACGTGTCAAAGTGCGGTTCATTTTATTGGTCTCATCGGATATCATCTGTGTTTATTCATTCTTCTTGTGTGGCTCAGTTGAAGGTATTGTACAGCCTGCACTGTGTCCTGTTGGATACTACTGTCCTCCAGGACTGACTCTAGGACTGGAGTTCCCTTGCCCACCTGGCACTGTGCAGAGTCAGCTTGGAGCCTCCAATCCTGATGCCTGCCTCCCCTGCCCCGCTGGTGTGAAAATGATTAGTGTTTTGTTCAACATAATCATAACCTAACCCTTTTTTTAAATGACTTGTGCACAGTCAAGTCACTGGGTTTTAAATATTTATAATGATTTACTTATTCTGTTGGTGTTTCTACAGGAATGTTCTGCTCTCAACCTGGTCTGTCTCAGCCAACAGGACTCTGTGAGGCAGGATACTACTGCCCTACTGGATCAACCAGCCCTAACGCTACTGAATATCAGGTGTTGTTCTCTGTTGACTTTGTTGGTCTGTAACATTGTAATGTTAGTCGGTAGATCCTTGTTTTCCAGAGAATGATTTATAATTTTATAATGGTGACCCATGACCTTTCATCTAATCAAACCTTAAAAAAAAAAAAAGATTGCCTGAGCACATTCATGTCACATTTCTATGTTTTACCCTTTTCTTTGCCCATTATCTCTTTACAGCACCATTAGCTGAAATGTCAACTTTGTGCACAAGATATAACATATTGCTGCATTTACATTTAATTAACTATGGTTATTGTTGGTGCCTTGATTATGAATTGCTTTTCCTCTAGCACTACTGTCAAGATGCATGCAAGCAATGCATACTTTACTGTACATGTAGGGGCACCAGTAGCTCAGTCTGTAGGGATTTTTCTTGGGGACTGGAGGGTGGCTGATTCAAGTCTAGCATGGACCAGGAATGGAGTGTGGACTAGTAGCTGGACAGGTGCCAGTTCATCTTCACCACCTCTCTCCACAACAATAATTCATGTCTCTGTGTGTGTGTGTGTGTGTGTGTATGTGTGTATTTCGGGCCTGTGTGTGTAACAACTGAGTAAAGAAAACATAATTTCTCCAAGAGGGATTAATAAAGTACAGCTTCATAATATGCATTCATTCTTAGGCAATTATGCCATTAAAAGTACAAATGGTATTATAATAGTTTTTATTTTATTTTATTTTTGTCAGGGGAATTCTACCAGAAGCCGTCTTTGTCCTTCTGGCCACTACTGCCCCTCTGGCACTGGCTATCCACTCCCCTGCCCCACTGGCTCTCTTTCCATCTCTCAAGGGCTGAAGGGAGTTGATGAGTGTCCACCCTGCCCCCATGGTCTGTATTGTGACAGGCCTGCAATAGCAGAACTCTCAGATGCTCTCCCATGTCATGCTGGGTAAACACTTCTGGTCTTCTGCTTTTGCAGTTTCAAATCTCGCCACTCACACACACTGTGGATCCACAGTTTTGTTTGTTTTCGTCCATAATGGGGTTCATACTGTTCACTTGACTGTTTCATCTGACCTGAAGGGAATGTGGTCCATAAAATGGTTTTGTTTCTAAAAATTAAAATGATCTTTCCCAGTCCCACCTGCTTTCAGTCTCACCGTGATGTGTACTGTAAAGTAGTCTCACCTCATTTCGTGAAAGTAGTTTTGGATTGATGTATGGGATTTAAACATGGATTAAAGGGAGCAGTCCAATATTCCAGCAAGATATCCGGTGTTCAGAAATCAATTACAAGCCAGTACACACGTAAACTACAAAATCAGACCGATAATTGGGGGGTGGCTTTTACATGAGTCTGTTGAGTCTCAGCAGGAGAGGGAGCAGGTGTCTTCAGCAGCATAAGATCCACTTGAAACACTTTGCTGTCTGTTGCATTGGGTTGCATGAATGCTCTGCGATAAATAGAGATAAAACCCACTTTAAAGCACCTGTAGCACTTCAATGTGTCGGCTGCTGTTTATTTCTATTCCATTTATAAGCTCTAAATAAAAAGATCTGATAAGAATTTGACTAGAATTGAAATGTGGTACAATTCAAAGACATTTTGGTGATGAAACATTCATTTTATTGTGTCTGACTTTAATCACTGCCAGTTATTAAAGCATTGTTTTCTGGAAACATGCATTACTTAGCGGCTGATGATGCTTATTTCTGAATAATTAGAACTTAAGTAAAATAACGTAATTGTAACTGCATTAGCATTAAATACTGTATGGTGTATTTAAAACCGTTTACCATTACAAAACTGAAAACTTCTCCAAAATTTGTAAATTATATTTCCTCACTGACAGATTGTTCAATCTCACTAATGGCAGCTTGTGGCAATATTTGGATTTGAAGTTTGTTTTCCTTGTTTATGCCTACAGGTATGTTTGCCTTAGTGGCAGCTCCAGTCCCACCCCGTCTGATGTTTCCCATGGCTACCTCTGCCCCGCTGGCCATAGCTGTCCTGTTGGCTCAGCAAGTGAGGTGCCCTGCGAGCCTGGCACTTACAGTCCTGCTCCTGGAGCAGCTCACTGTATGATATGCCCCAAAGGGACCATGTGTTCCTCCTCAGCCACTCAAGAGCCCTCTATCTGCCCAGCTGGTGAGGATGGTGAAAATAAACTTTGAGTCTACAGAACAAATCACATCACTTACCCGTTTACATACAGCAACAATACTGTCCAGTGGTCAAATTTCTAATTCTGCAGTGCCAATATTTAATAAGTGCTCTCTTCCTAGGCCATTTTTGTCCTGCTGGGACAGCCCTGCCTCAGCTCTGCCCTTTAGGGACTTTCAGCAACCAGACAGGAGCCCTTTCTCTTTCCGTCTGCACACCCTGTCCCTCTGGAGTGTACTGTAGCTCATATGGAGCCACAACACCACAAGGTGACCAAACACAAAGATATTTGGTGACACATTATTTTAGCCAAAATGCACACCCTGATACTAGTTCAACCATTTAGTAACAAGGCAAGGCAGCTTTATTTATAAAGGACATTTCAGCAACAAGGCAATTCAAGTGCTTTACATAAAACAAATACGTTTAAAACAATTAAAAACATTCATTAAAAATATTATAAAACGGCTAAAAAAGAATAACAGGTATAAAATACAAGAGTAAAAAAATAGTGCAGTGTAAAAAAATGAACAATTACTTGATTTAAAAAAAAAAAAAAGCATCAAAAAGAAAAGTCTTCAGTCTTGATTTAAAAGAACTGAGAGTTGCAGCGGACCTGCAGTTTTTCTGGGAGTTTGTTCCAGATATGTGGTGCATAAAAACTGATGCTGCTTCTCCATGTTCAGTTCTGACTTTGGGAACAAAAAGCAGACCTGTCCCAGATGACCTGAGAGGTCTGGATCGTTCATAATGTATTAAAAGATCAGACATGTATTTTGGCCCAAACCATTCAGTGATTTATAAGTAGTATTTTGAAATAAATACTTTAGAAGACAGGGAGCCAGTGTAAAGACCTCCAAACTGGAGTGATGTGATCCACTTTCTTGGTCTTAGTGAGGACTCGAACAGCAGTGTTCTGAATCAGCTGCTGCTGTCTAATTGATTCAAGGATACACACTGAGTGTATCTTTGTATTTTAGGTTCTTGTTTGCAGGGTTATTTCTGCCAAGGTGGAGCTATGGCGCCAACGCCACAGAGCTCTGACAACTTCCCCAGGAATGGCCCTTGCCCCGTCGGCCACTACTGTCCAGGAGGGTGCCTCTCCCCAATTCCATGCCCTATTGGCAGTATCCGCAACACCACTGGTACACCTACTATTTACGCTCATATTTTTTTCTGTTTGAGTCACCGCACTGTGTGATTAATTGAATAATTTGATATCCATATCATCTCTTTAATTATGAGCTTTCATTTGCATTTGAAAGAGTTCCTAATGGGATTTCTTGTTATCTGCTTGTCTGATCTGCATCACTGTTATTTGTGGTCATAGAAGGAGTGTCCATTGAGAGCTGCTCTGCCTGTCCTGCTGGTCACTACTGCTCCACGGAGGGTCTGGCCAACCCAAGTGGCCTCTGTGCTGCTGGTTTCTACTGCCCTTTTGACTTCTCTTCAACCACTCCATATGCCTTCCTCTGCCCCAAGGTACAGTAAGGGTTATTCATATACTATTTAATTATTTTAATCTCTGTGCTCTCTCTCCCTTCCACTGAATTCCCTTTTCTCTCCTTCCCTTTTACATTGTTCTTATTGTTTTCAAACAGTATCTCGCAGAGAGAACCTTGTGCCATGTTGATTTTTATTAATGTCCTGCTGCATTGAATCCTACCCCCTTTGTCATTTCTATCATCTCATAGGGCCACCACTGTCCAGAAGGCTCTGCCCTGGCCCTGCCTTGTCCCACAGGGGAGTACCAGCCGAACTCAGGCTCAGACAGTTGCATCCCATGCCGAGCTGGGTTCTACTGTGAGGAGGCAATAGTGGGAGAGCCATGGCCCTGCCCACCACACTCATTCTGCCCTGCAGGTACTTTAAAAGGACATTTTTTGACTATAGCAGATGGCAACTTTAAATTAATTCATGTATAACCTTAAAACCAGACTTGTGTTTTAGTTTAAAAAACATATTCCTTTGTTGTAATTACTATGTAATAAATCACCCTGTCAGTCTCAGCTCTACTGCATCTTTTTTTTCAGGCACAATGGTGCCTCATCCCTGCCCTAATGGGACATACACTCATTCAAACCAGGGAGGGCTACAAGAAGAGAGAGAGTGTTTACCCTGCCCTCCAGGGAAGTTCTGCAGGTACACTGGATGCAGTGTATGCATGCACAAGCTCTCCAATGTGCACTTTGTCTCACATTCACATACATCCAGAAATACACAGACAGACACACAATTAGGAACACACACATCCTGTATACACACGGACACATGCTCAAAGGCAAACCTTCTTCTCTGCTCTGATTATACTCACAATTAGCATGTTCAGGAGTCACGGCTCACTGAACAGCCAAATTAAGACATCGATATGCATGAATATAATGAATGTGGATGTGGGAGGTGAAAATGTTAGAAACAATGTAATTATCATTCTATTTATCTAATGAAGCATACATTTTAGAGTCGGTTCCTGTGTGTGTATATGTGTTTCTGTGTGGTTTTGTGTGTAAGCTAACCCTGTGCATCTTTTTTCAGGGCTGGTAGGATCCAGGGTATGTGTGCTGCAGGCTATCTCTGTGTTTCTGGGAGTGCAGATTTCACCCCTCAGGGACCAATGTCTAATCTGTCCAAGTGCCAGTGGGGCATGCAGTGTGCTGGACCATGTCCACCAGGTACAGTACATCAATCATTAAAAAACAACATACATACTTAAATCGTAGATTCTTTGACATTTAAGATTAGTTATCATCAACTTAGTTAATCATTTTATTCTTTAAATATGTATAATAAATTGTTAATGCAAAAAAATATTCTATATATTTATTCTAGGTTTCTACTGTCCCGAGGGCACAGAGGAGGCTTTGTTGTGTCCTGCAAACACTGTCAGAAGCTCCCCAGGAGGTTCCAGCCTACAGAACTGCTTACCCTGCCCACCTCAGCATTGGTGTAAACCTGGTATGAACTTATAATGCTCCTTATGTTTTAGTAGCTGGAAGTGTTTTTGTGGCTACTGTTACCAGGTTTTCAGGGTAAAAATGCAGGATAAAGTTTCAGTTAAGATGAGGACAAGTTGTTTTTAAGTGATGAAAAGGAATGGCTGAGTTTGTGACATTGATTCTCACAGTAAAACTAAAAAATGTCCTTTTTTCTTTGGCCTAGATGAGCATTTTTCAATCCGATGCTTGGGAAGCGGCATACTGCTTGCTTGCTTTCCTGCCGGGAAGTTAATTGCATCATTGTGTGTTTCATGTGTAAACAGAGTATAAGTAGATACCAGCAAGGATCCTGGGACTGGAACTACAGCTAAAACCTCAGGTTGATAATTGGAAGAAGCCAGAAGAGCCCTGCCTTGAAAATTATAACTGAAAATTAGCCAGGGGCAAGGGCTTGATGAGCCTTACAAGTGATCAATAAAGTATTGAAATCGATTCCTCAACTGATAAGCAAGAGTGTAACAAATGTGGCATTAAAACAACCTCACCATGAGCATATCTGAAAGCTTTTTCCTTGTTTGTTTGCAGGCGACCCAGTCCTTTATCTGTGTCCTGCTGCTCATTACTGTGATGGCCTGCCTGGCAGTGATTTCAATGGAGGGACAGGACCCAGGCCATGTCCGCTGTACACCTACCGAGCTTCCCCTGGAGCAGGCGGCAAGGGCGACTGCCTGCCCTGCCCTCCTGGTTCACACTGTAACAGCACAGGTCTGTTGAACTCACCACATTGAACTCACCACAACAAACTAAAATTACACATTTCAAATGTAACAGAATCCTTATGTTTTCCATTAAATATATTTTTCCCTTTTCATTCTACTACATCCTGTGCCTGCTGTATAATAAAGTGTAAAATACGCCCTAATAGTCCTCTCTCTGGCAGGTTTGAGTTTACATTTCTAAGGACACAAAAATTACTTTTGTACAGTAGGTTGTATTCATTTTAGTATGTATGCACATTATTAAACCTGTGCCTGAGATAAGAGGGAAGGAGGTATCATGTGATAGAAGACACTACATTTAAACTTCCTATATCAAAAATACAAAGAAAAAACTTCTCATCTTCCTCATGAATGCTTTAAATGATTTCAAATTGAAATCATATTGGTACTTTATCTACAGTAGTGGTTGATTCCCAGCAGATTGTCTCCCTCCATCTTCTCCCTAAGATTCTTTGAATGCGTAAATAAAGGCTTCCTCAATTATGAGTAGTAAAGAACTTCACTTGTGTTGGAGTCATTTTGATTGGAGTCAATATGTGTGGACGATGATGCAGCAGAGTTATTTCTATTTTCGTTATAGTGTGTGAAGTGATGAATAGTTATTTTCAGAAACTGTTGTTTTACAGGGCTTACAGACTATTCCAACAGTCCCTGCCCACCTGGTTTCTGGTGCAGTGGGTCTGGACCCCCCATCTTCTGCCCTGCAGGCACCAAGAGGCCCGTTCCTGGAGCTGCTGCACCCAGCCAGTGTGAACCGTGTGCAGGGGGAGCCTTCTGTCCAGATCCTCAGGCTACCGGAAAGCCCAATGTGGAGGGAATCCCCTGCAGGGCCTCTTATCAATGTCCCATGGGTAGGTTCATCAACACAGTTTGTAATGTTAGCATGGTATATTAGGTTCTGTATGTGATGACTTTGAGTCTTTTATTTGAATAAATGTTTTTCTCCCTAAAGACAGTAATGAAGTTTTGCACTAATTAGTTTTTGGATCATAATCCAGGTGCAGTCTCAGAGAGGCTGTGCAGAGCTGGCTCATACTGTGGACCTCAGACTGCTGAGCCGCAAGTCTGTCCTGAAGGGTATTTTTGTCCTGAGGGATCTCATTCCTACCACACCCCCAAACAACTGTGAGTGCATTAAATGTCCAATATCCTGAAACCTGAAATGCAAACACACCGTGTATGTACTTTGGTTGTGGTTTTTATATAAGCCGCTACAGGTTTCTACCACACCCTAAAGTGTATTTTTGTATTTCTTCAGTGTAATTTGTTTTTTTATGTTCTGTGAAACAAATAAACTAAACTATACTTTTGTAAGAGTGACATGAAAATTAGGCTTTAACTGTTGAAATGATGAAAGCTTAATAAATTTGGCCTGATTCTGTACGATGTGGATTAAAGCTTTATAAATAACCCTGTTACCATGCCCCACAGCTGTCCATTTCCCTACTACTGCCCAGCCAACAGCTCCGCCATGAAGTCCTGCAAAGGGGGTTCCATGCCTGTCAACACCAGCGGGCTCAGAGGATCCCAAAACAGCTGCTGTAGTGTGTGTGAGGGGGGCACCTATCGTCCGTACCTCTCTGCTATCCCACAATGCCTTCCATGTCCACCAGGATACTTTTGCCCCCCAGGTATTTGCTCACTACCACAAATCATCTATTTCATGCCAAACTCCAAATAACGTGTGACTTTATTTTAATTCAGGTACAGACCACTACAAGAGTAACCCTTGTCTTCTTGGGTATGTCTGTCCAATGGGATCCACCCAACCAATACGCTGCCCCCCTGGCTCCTTTGGTAGCCGCATTCATGCTGAGACAATGGCTGACTGTCACCCATGTCCAGCTGGTACCTTCAACCACCTGCCTGCTCAGAAGTCATGCTTTCCCTGCGGCAGTTCCTCCACCTCAACAGCAGGTTAGATCCTTTCAGATCTTTCCAGATAACTCAGATCACATTAAATGCTTTTATCTGAACACATTTTATGCTTATTTTACTGTTTTTAAGTTAAGTTACAGTTTCAAAAGCATTGTTCATCAGTACAGGAAAATGTCTGTTGATCACATTGGTGTGCCATGTCACACCTGTTTCCTCAGGTTCTGCTTCTTGTACTTGTATTGGTAAGAATCGTGCATTCCAGCACTCAGATGGCTCGTGTTGGTGCAGAACTGGTTTCATCTTTTACAATGAACTGGATTTCAAAAGCTCTAGCTCTGACAGTGAATTGGACTGCCAGCCTGAGGTCAGTATTATATAGTGGCTATTAATTACCGTATTGACCTGTGGAAAACACTGCCTTAATGGGACCTGTTGGTGATGATTTTACTATAATTATTATTTTTTTTTTCAGAAGAACAGTGAGACGGAAAATACTCTTGTACTGCTTTTTAATCATGAATAATGTAATGACCAGCAAGATCTGTGTGTTTGAAGACATTTTTAGATGTCTCTTTTCGATGTGTTTCAGGCAAACAGACGATGTGCCACAGGTCAGGTACGTCTGGCAGCATCCAGGGAGTGTGTGTCACCTTCCCTCTACTCCTGTAATATCACCTGTGGACAACATGGAGGAACTCTGGATGTGGAGATGGGCATGTGAATCTCACTTTTGAATTGAAAAATTACTTTTTAATTCAGTGTGGTCCTTCAAAACACCTTGCAAAGTCAATTACTATTTGAAAAATGCCCCTGTAAAAACTACTTAAAGTTAAGTAAAATGAATTATTATTTCTAAATAGCCTGAAATGTTATCTGTCTTTCTGTGTCTTGTCTTATCTGCCTGATCCTAATGCCCCAGCTGCCAGTGTGAGCGATATGTGTCTGCCGAAGAGCATTGCAACACTTCCTGCCTTTCCAGACTACCTCAGCTCTCTGCCCAGTTCTCGCCAGATGGACACCTGCTGCTCTGCCTCAAAGAAAGAGACAAGATGGTCTGGGCCAGGGTAAGGGAGCTGTGACAGGGCCATTGACAAACTGGTGATTGGCCATACCTTAGAAGATAATGGATTTCTTATTTACCTTATACGTACTTATGAATTACATTAAATGTGTATGTGAATGAGAGGATTTTCTGAAGCTGCTACCACCAGATAAAAATAAACACAAATCTATTACTAGTATTGTAAGGATGCAGCCAAGAGACTTTTCAGACTGTAGGGGTTAGCAAAATCGGTTATTGGCGGAAAGCTTGCCATAGCATTTATCAGTGTCTCGGCCAGTCTTAGTCTCAGCAGGACACATGGAAAAATGTTGCAGCTGCACATTTGGTGATATCATTGAATTGCGATAAAGGGAAAGTAATGAATAATAAACTCATCTCTCCATGCAGCAAAATGTATTTTGCAGTTCAACAAAATAGCTACTTGGTCTAATAATTTTAAGCAATTTCATCACCTATGAATGTACATGTTTTGGGTGCACTGGGTTTAGAGATATTAAGCAGCCCAAACTGTTGATTTGTGCAATATAATTTTAACACAACAGTCCTTTTCTCGAGTACAGGACGTTTACACGTTAAACCATTTTGTGTTTCATTATTTTACCATAATCTACATGTTTAGCCATGGGAAGTGTGTGTGTGTGTGTGTGTGTGTGTGTGTGTGTGTGTGTGTGTGTGTGTGTGTGTGTGTGTGTGTGTGATGTAGAAGCACAATATGCCATTACTGTTCATTATATTTAATTGCTTCCCCGATATGATAAGAAAACATGCTGCCTTGTCAGTTTAATGAGAGTGAAGGCCTCTCAAAATGAGTTATTGATATTTCGTCATTTTATTTCTTGAATTTATGTATTATACTGTTGTATTGTGCTGCAGTAGCAGTTCTTATTTAGCTTGTTTCCGTTTACTCCCAGACTGTAATCGATGTTTTAGGACCAGATATCCACGCAAGGAGTATTGGTAAAGTCCATTTGGTCCAGTTTGACACTAAAGGGGTGTTTGGTTGGATTCCCACACAGATAGAGCTCATCAATCAGTTTATGTCAGGTGACTAAACTTAACTTGTCATATTGATTCATTTTATTTTTATTTTTCTAATGTCTTTCTGTATCCAGTATAATTTTAAAGGAAAAAAGATGAACATTTAACTTGATTGTATAAACCCTGAACACCGAGCTATCTCTACTCAGAACCGATGGAGCTCCTAAATACAAGACCCAGAAAGAGGAGAGACACAGAAGATGATGATGATGTTTTCGACCTAGCTGTCCTTCCTCGTATCCCCAACCCCATCGCCTGTCTGTCCTCTGGTGACATGCTCATTTTCCATCTTACCATCAACCACACTGGTACCACATATTTTGTTTACTTTCATGTTGTTTTTTTATCATGACAGTGTGATTTCTTTTTGTTTTAAACACAGTAATCTTGTTTTAACTTTCTTTATATCCCTAAGACCGCCGTCTCAGCCACTTCCCAGTGTACCAGAAAGACCACCTGTTTAACAGTAACCCCAGTTGGGACTTTGGTGCCTTTAGACATCTGCAGATACTCATGGAGCAGACAAACTTTAACTCTACAAGGTAGTGTTGAGTCCATACTGCAGGTAGAGCCTCAAGTATTGATTATTTGAAATCACATTTTGTGACGTGCCCTATACACCACAAACTTCTCTCTGTTCCTCTCCTTTTCTCAGGTTTGCCCATGTGTTTACAGAAACAGGGAAGTATGTGTTTGTTGACAGTGCTGTCCCAGAGTGGAGTATGGTGGTGGTGGTCAGTGAGGAGGCGACAGAGTGTGACCCTCGGGCCTCTGTCTTCCAGCCCATGACCCCGGCACAGCTGGTCAAATACGGGATTGTCAAGCAGCACAGACTCAACCTTCTACCTGACTGGGGAGTGATAGCAGGTGTACATCCTTACTGTTTGCAATTAATGTCTACTCAACATTTTATCATGCAGGTGCATGGCTGTGCTTGCTATTTTATCATGACACAATGCTAACTGTGTGTAGGGATCCTGAGTCTGCTGCTGATTGTAGTTGTGGTTTTGACCACCACAGTGCTAGTTCTGCGACCCGGCAATGCAAAACTTGCTTCCCAGTGGAGGACTAAGCCAAAGTGGCGCAGCCTTGGGGAGCCCTTCTATCCAGTGGATTGTGTTTGCAGTGGAGACAGGTCTGTTGGCTAGACATCAAAACTGATGGTGTGATTTATCAATGTGTCAGGACACTGATGTTGGGAGTCCTAGCAGCACATATTAATGTACCCTTGATAACATGTGCTAAAAGTCACTCTTCTTTCTGTCTCATTGTTCTTGTCAGCCTTTCTGTAAACTGTGTAAAGTGACATAAGACATATATGTGTGGCTTTGTTTTTGTGTTTCAGCATAGTTGTCCCAAGCCTAGGTGGCTTCCTAGGCAGTAGGGGTGTAGGAGAAGGAGCAGAAGCTGAGGAGCCCGCTGTTTCAAAAGGAGGTAAGGTCACTGTTTATTACACTGTGCCGTAGATTGAACCCCTTTTTAAAATGTATTAGTAATGTCAGGAAGTCATGGTGTTACCTGTGGGTGTGGTGGAGTGCACATTTGTTGTTTGTTTTGCATTATGATAAGATAAAACTTTATTTATCCAGAGGGAAATTGATGTGCAGCAAATGCAATACAAAGTGGGAAGACTGCAAATATAAAAGTCGAAGATAACAATAATAACCACTAGCAGGGCACTCCGCCAAGGCATGCCCTATGTCACAATGTTAATGAAGTGTGAATTTTCCCAGTCAGGAACAAATTTTTTCAATTATTCTGACATCACATGAATGCAGCACAAACGCCCTATCTCGCAGAGTTAACAAAAGAAGAAAAAAAATAATTTGTGTATCTGCCCTATGGTTCAGATCTGCTCCAAAATTAATGGGTTCTTCCTTGACATGAAGAACAGTGGAAATTATATTAACAGGAAAGAGGCAGTAATAATAATATGCAGGCTAATAATAATAATAATAATCGTGGCAGCAGTGGGCGTTGAGCAGGAATGCAGCCGTATCCACGATTCAGGTGTTACCACACTGCAAGGAAATCTGTGACGCAGGAAGCACAAGGATTTTGGGGAAGAAGCTAAGTTTGTAACATTGGGCCATTAATGCACACATATGGAGAGAGAGAGGAAGAGAGGAGGAGAGAGGAGCTCAGTGTATCATTGGAAGTTCCTTGGCAGTCTAAAGCTATAGCATAACTAAGAGCCGGTCCAAGGCAAACCTGAGCCAGCCCTAACTATAACTTTTATCAAAGAGGAACAAGCTAACATTTGCCAAGTAGCACTAAACACAAAGTACAGTTGAGGCTGATAGAAATATAATTAGTTTTGCAGGTGTTTAGTCACAAATGTAAGTACTGGACAAATTGAAATCTTGATTTGATGATGGCGCTCAATGAAAAGTTAGTCAGATTCAAGCTCTGAGCTCGATGAATGTCTCTACCAAAGATCATGGCAATCCATCAAATAGATGTTGAAATATTTCAGTCTGGAGCAAAGTGGTGGACCTACTGAACGACCGACAACCCAATATATAATAGCCATCCATTGTGCCATGCCTCTAGCATGGCTAAAAGAGTTTACAGTATATGGGATTGACCCATCAGTTTTTATGTTTAATGTACCACTTCAATAACTGGTCATAAATCAATCATTGAAAAAACACTTTGGCAACTGTTCTTCAATATATTTGACATCATGTTTTTCTAGTCTGATAATGTTTGAAATGACCTGAAGGTAGAGTTGGCTTTAATGTTTCTCACTTAGTGCTTATTGCATTATTCATGCAGCTTGATAGGGCGTTTAAATGTCCATTGGCCTAGTCATTATGAAACCATCACGCATGACCAGGTAGCATTTCACAGCCTATTCACCATTTGATTGATGATAAAGAAAATAATGACTAATATCACACTCTAATGACTTGTGCTGTTATCTCTGGCTCGCTAGTTAGCCTCTGCAATTTTAATTTCAGTACTTATCATCCATTGCATGCTCCATCCGGATTGTCTAAAAAGCTTGAGAGACTCGACTGAATTGTTACAATAATAATAATAATAATAATACATTTTATTTATATAGCGCTTTATATTGGTACTCAAAGACACTTTACAGTAAAACCATTACATATAGATTATTAGTTATGGAGCCCAGTTAAGGAAGTCTTTGATTTCAAGGTGCAGTCAGTCATCGGGAGAGTACCCTTCTTTAGGATGGCGTGATGAAACGTTTGCCCTTTATTTTCAGCCCATTTCTTTTTTTAGTAGGAGAGTATTTTTTGGGCTTTTCCGCCTTTAATTTTTGACAGGACAGCTAGGTAAGAAAGGGGCGAGAGAGGGGGAAGACATGCAGGAGATTGTCACAGGTCGGATTCGAACCCTGGACCTCTGCATCGAGGCATAAACCTCTCAGTATATGTGCGCCTGCTGCCACTGACCCAACCCGGCCGCGTTTTCAGCCCATTTCTAACTGACATATTATTGACATTTACTGTTCCCATTTAGGAAGTGTGTCAGGGCGCTGTGATTTGGAGGAGTTAAATGTGAAGACTCTGTACGACAAACTAGAGGATCAGAACCTGCACATAGCCTCACAACTGGCCCGACACCGCAAAGACACACAGGAGTTTTATAGAAACATTTGCCAACAGACTGAAACACTCAAGGTGAGTTTTTATTATAGTGAAGTGAAGGCATAAAACAAATATTTCAAGAAAGAATTGGGCATTAGATTTGTAATGTTCAAGACTTGTGGTCTTCTCAAGTGCCACAACAAAACTGTGTAAAATTTGTATTTTCTTTTTTTTAGAATGTCTTCGACAATATGGATCATAAAAAACTAAGCCTTCTTAAGGAGCTGCTAGTTCATAATGCAATGAGGGATAAACCAGCTAACAGCAGTGTAGGAGACAGAGATACACAAGGTAAAACTGGATTATGATGATGATGATGATGATGATGATGATGATGATAAATCATAAAACCAAGATGATTAAAGGAATAGTTTGTCCTTTAGGGAAGTATGGTTATTTGCTTTCTTGTTGAGATATGGATGAGAAGATTAATACCCTATTCTCTGTATGATAATTACACTGTAAAAGCTACAGCCTGTTAGCTTAGCATAAAGAACCATACACATTACATGTTGAGTGATATTTAGAGGTGCTGGTAGGTGGACTCTGTTACCCTCATACAAAGCCAGGCTCGCTGTTTCCGCCTGTTTCAAGACAACTGGCTTCTGGCAAATAAAGCGAATAAGCATTTCCCAATAGCCCTTGCCCAAAGACTCATATCTAGCTATTTTACTCTTTAAGTCACCCATTGTTGTGATTTGACAGGTTGAATACTATGTCACATCCTTCATTATATGTTTTTCTTTAAAACCAAATTTGCATGGGACTGAACATCCCCATCGTCCCAGCCGAGGCCTCCATCGCATTACTGGGAGCTGTTCTCAGGTCAGTGGAAGCTCTCTTATGTAGGCTGACAGGAGAAGCTTGGCAGAACCAGGATTTGCCTGGTCCCCCATACTGTCATACTGGTCCTCATGATGCCAGGGAATGTGAGCTGCAAGCTGGATACACACAGCCCGGTGACACCAACATGTGTTATACACAGGTACTGTAGTTGCATTTGTTTTGTTTGTAGCATATCTTACAATAGAATAATTAAGTGAAGAATGATCTGGTCTTTCAAATTATGTCCACAGTTTTCATCTATGAATATGACCAAAGCAGAGGCAGGTAAGGAACCAATCTAAACAAAGGTGTGTTGAATTTCCAAGAGCATCAGGATGTTGTGTCACCCCAGTGAGATGATTCTGTCTTCCCCAGTCCATCTACAGAGCACAGCTCCTTGTCTAAGTGACCACGACCTGTCCAAGCTGGTCAGCATATCTCCTTTATTCAAGACCCTGCAGGAGATCCAACAGTCTTTACAGACCCTTACCACAGCTGAGTCTAATCAGCATCTCCACAGTGGTAAACATGATTTAACTAGATTATGGGGCCAACAAATAAACAACAAATTATGGTAAATATGAAGCCTAAAAGGCAGTATTTTCCATCTGTTTTAGCAACCACAGAGCTTTTTGTCCAGGAGAACCATGATGGGCAACTTATCCCGACTGCGCTGGACAACCTCTCACCTCAACACTCGGCCGTATTCCTGTTTGGTTGCCAGGTGATGCAGTTGCTTGCAAACTGCCCCCTGTTCCCATCTGTGCTTCTGCTACTGGCCAAGTCAATCCCTGTTTCTTCATCTTCCTCCAATGAGGCTCTGCTGGCTCATTGCTCAAGGGACTTTTATTTTGATGCAATCAATCAAATCCTTTATTTGTCAGAGGCAAAGCTTCAGCACGTGGGACATTTCATCGCTACAATTCTGCAGTCCATGGCCTACATAGCATCAGGTAATCACACAGATAGTTATGGGAGAGCATACTGAAACCCAATCTTGTGTCATTGCTTGGCAAAAGTAATGTAATACAGTACAATAGCTCTGGCAATCATCTTTAAAAGCACAACGTATGTATTCTTCTTTGGAAACAATAACAAATTTGTTTGGAAACAATTTTTTTCTTTATTAATCTAGGATCCAAACCCCAGAGCTTTGTGCAAGCTCTCCATGAGGCCATTTCAGCTTTAAGCCTTCAGCATTTCAATTTTTCTTTCAAATGGAAACCAGCAGAGGTGAGTAAGTGCTGTGTAAGCCTCACACATCACCCTCATACTGCACATGTAGGGGCAGCTAACTTTTTATAATTTCTTTTTATAGACAAAATGTGATGCTTCAGAGGGGCGGCACGGTGCGTTAGTTGAGGAATTTCTCAACATTAGAGTTCCCACTGAAGCACAGTTCACTGAGCACCTATTAGCTTGCAGGTTGGTGGGAAGAGCAGCAGAGTATGGTATGCCCTTTGAACAAAATAATGTAATTAAATGCTTTTCTGCCTCTTTTCCGATTTAGACTTCAGAAATATAAATATTTTAAGTTAGAACAACTCATCAAGAACCTCAAACAGAGTTCAACTGAGGGGACAGACACCGGTAAGACAATTGTTAATTTATAATAAGATAGAAAGTGAAGTTATACAGTATGCAAATCAATGACAACAATTGTTCTGACAAAACTATTCACGGGATGGACAAAATATTGGAACACACCACATATCTTAAAAGAGCACTTGACAGAATCGTAACCCTATAATTTGACACTATGCATCTGTCAATGCCAAGTAAATCTGGCAATGGGAACAGACATGCATCAACAAAATCAGGATGATTGAAAATCATAATGTATCACCGCTTAGAAGCTGGATAGTTGCTAAATTAGTTAATTAAAAAGCGTATTAACTTTTATGGCATTCATAAAAGTTAATAAGCAAAATCCGGCGCAAAATGAACCTAGGGGTTAATAACACATGTGTACCTTGTCGACTGTTCTCTGGGATATATTTTCATGCTAATCGAATGTGACCAGTTTTATTGCAAACCGCTAATTACCTTATAACGCTAGTCGTCGGGGCAAGGGTAAAGTAAAAAGAAATCACTGTTTCTGTACCACTAACAAGGCTCAAAATAGCACCACACTTCCACGGTAGCATAATGAGGGTCCCTACATGTAAACCGAACCATTGAGAACTTGTGTACAGACAGTTTATTAAAAAGATAGTTTATAAAGACAGTACTGTTTACGTATACAGGCGGGCACCATCTTGGGAAAACGGTCACGACCAGTCGAACGACGAACGCCGTGCAACCAGTAACATAGCTCAAGCATGGTGTTTGTCGTTCGACTGGTCGTGACTATTTTCCCAAGATGGTGCTATTTTGAGCCTTGTTAGTGGTATAGAAATAGCGATTTCTTTTTCCTTTACTCTTGCACGACTAGCGTTATAAGGTTATTAGCGGTTTGCGATAAAACTGCTCATATTTGATTAGCATGAAATCATATCCCAGAGAACAGTCGACTCGGTACACATATGTAATTAACCCCTAGATTCATTTTGCGCTGGATTTGGCCTTTAAGTTAAAAAACTGGTGTAAGAAGCCCAAATTATTGACCCTTGATCAATGGAAAACCTATCAAGGTTTAGCAGTCCAATTGTTTTTTGTATGTGGAGATGGGTTTAATGCTTTTAAACTAACTAACTAAACTATTTTCTGCCCTGAAGCCATTGATCCATAACTGCATTGGCAAGCTATCTTGTGAACCCCATGAAGTTCCCTTCTCCCCAGTCACAAGATCTTAACATAATTCAACTATTATAGCTTTTGTTCCAGAATGGTCCAATACCCTAGCACACAGTTGATGAGTTTCATGACAGCATACCAATGAAACCACTGAAGCTATTCTAAAGACAATAGATAGTTGTGCTCCTGCTAGATACACAATCAGGAGTTTCAATTATTGTTTTTTTTCGATCAATAACGATACTATTGAACACTTGCCATGTTTTAATTCTCAAAAATCAAAAGCCTTGTTTAATTCCTACAGGTTTATCACCAAAAGGGACACCAATGCAGGTATCCCTTAGTTACAAATCAGATTTTCAGAGAATAGACACTGTCCTCCTCCAAGCACTGCACCTTACTTCACCATTTCCTCTGTCACAGATGTCCTGCATGGAGGAAGAAATTGACCGCATGAATGAGTCTTTCTTGCAGCTGAGCGTGCAGCTACAGAAGAGAGCTCAAATGAGCACATGGCTAAAGGAGAGAGAGAACAGTGCTGGCAACCATTCTGCGGTAATTAGCTGGAATATTACACATCTTGTATGTAATTGCATAATCCAAAGAATTATTCTGTGTGGTAATTTAATTGCATTGTGAAGGGCTAAGAAATGATCTTAGTCTTTTTATTACCTACCTACATACCTACATATTTCAATTTTTTTTTTTGTTTCTTTCTCAGTACTCATTTTTATTTAGATAAATGACATATTACATTGATACATTTAGTTGATTCAGTCATTCAAACATCATGCTGATATTCATTTGTTCCTATTCAGCCCTGACTAAAGAGGAAAATGTGTGAATCAGTATGCTTGAATATGATGTGTGCTTGCATTTGCACCATTGCATGAAACCATGTGCATGCATTTTTTTTTTCCAATACATTATCTGTGATATACTGTATTCTTATGCAGAGGGCAACACCAACAAGCATGCCAAGCCTGAGTCGTAATGGAACAATCCTGCTGGAACTGAAGAGACGCTATGTATCACAGCGCCTCAATGAGCTCCAAATCACATTAGGCCAGATCAGACAGAGCCAGCAGTATGACAGCAAGTCACGAGATGGGACGAGAAGCAGTACACAAACAGACAGCAGCACCACTCAGCAGGGGCAGGGGGAGCATTATCCTGGCGTCGATGGCTGCAGTCCCGCTGACGGCCAGCTGCAGGACAGTATTCCAGCTAGCGAGAGTCTCAGCCAACAAAAAGTAAAGAGCAAAGGTCTTGGTAGCTACAAACTGGAGAGTCATATTTCTGACCAGCAGGCGAATTACACTGTCAAGAGCAACAACACTGACACATTACTGGACTGCCAGATGCTGGAGAGCCAAGATCGGCAGCATCTTAATGTCCAAGGAAAGCAGGAGCTGAACAGTCAGGTCACAATAGACAATACAACTGGACACACAGATGTGAATGTAGATCAATGCTGAGAAATGTGTTTTTTTTTTTAATGTTTTTTCTCCTGCCTGTTTGTGCTTCTTCATATTCATCCTAAAATGGCTCAGTTATCTATGCACAGTATAATATTCTGTCTTGTTTGTTGAGGAACGAGTGCAGAAGTGATCTCTGTCTTAATTTGTGCCAGCTGTCAAACAGTTCAGCTGTTTTTTTTTTTTAATAATCTATGATCCTGAACAGAATTAATTTCTGGCAACAAATAGCGGTGTGACACAATCTGTCATCTTGTCCAAATAGTTTCTCAGACAGGAGTTAACACCAGCCTTTCAGACAGGCTCTGTTCATTACCATATTCTAATTAAGATAATAAGCATCAGCTGAATGAACACAAGGTGACACTTGTGCTCCTGTGATGGTTCATTCCCACAACAACTTCTCTGTGTTGTAGAGGTGACGACCCACATGTCCTCATGAATATTTAATATTAAACTCCAAAATTCTTCCCCCTTTTCTCTGTTTAGCAAACATGCAGGTCCTCTAAACTTTCTTCTCAAAGCCCTTTTCATTGTGGTGAGCTTTCTCTAACCAAGTGAAACTAAAAGTAGCTACTACTACTTCTACCTTGAAATCTTGTAAGAAAAGTATATGCTGTATGACTGCTGCCTTCCTCTGGTTCAATGGTTTATCTGACACACAGGGTTCTGGGTCTTATAATAGAAAGTGAGTATTCCTATAGGGGGCTGTGAGCCAAATCAGAAGGTCAGATGGAACAAGTCTTCACTTGCTATCAGTGTTAGCTTAGAGCTCTGTGCCAAGTCCCCCCGGGTTGAAGCTGGCATTGCCCTGTAGCTTTGTGTGTGTGTTTGTGAGGGGTGTGGTTCAGTGGCTCCCTGAGATTATATGCCTTATCAATTAGATTAGCTGCTATGTGCCACTGATTTGGCCTGTGTGTGTCTGCCTCACGGTGGGACATAGCATCATAGAACTCCACGCTGAGCTGCTCTGGAGCCGTGTGTGAGTGTGTACATCTTTTGTGTGGTGATATGCAGTGGTACAACATTATATTTGCTCTAGTTGTTTAGATCAACACAAGGGTTATTTTTAGGAAGACTGTATTTGTGTGATGTTTGTGTGATTTATTTGCGTATATGTGTTTATATAATATATATAATTATAAAATATATTAATTAAATACAAAATATACCACAAAAAGTATGCCACTGTTGAGAAATTAAAAAAACTAAGTAAATGCTTAAGTGTGCTGGATGTACAGATACAGATGGATCGAGAATGAATATGATAAATGTTTAGAGAGATGAGTAAACTGACAAATTGCAGCGGGTTTTTCTAGCAAGCACATATAGATTTACTTCTCAATTTCCCACATGCATGTTTCATCCATGGCTGTCTGCTGTAATCATGTTATAATCTTGAAATCCTTCCAAATCCCTCGAAATCTGCTCTCATTCTCGAGGGGCCCCACACACACACACACACACACACACACACACACACACACACACACACACACACACACACACGAGCAAACTCTCTAACCCACTTATTTATTCAGTCTTCACTCTGAATCACTCCCTTATGTAAACTGCTGGTTAATGCTGTCCTTTTGCTCTCCTCTTTCGGGATAAGTTTACCCTCAAATACTCGAAGTGCAGTATTCATCACCTGCTGTGAAAGCCCTTACAACTGAACACACAGCACCACTTGAGTGAAAACACATTATGTATTCACCTGTTTCTTTGAAATACTTTTTATCTTTGTGAAAAGTAAGTCAGACACACTGAATGCCTATAAAACAAAACAAAACAAAAAAAGAGCTGGGTTTGAGGCTTCCTATTGTCTTCCTCTGTGGTCTGTCGCTAAGCAGGCCTCCTGTAGTCACCATGGTACTGCATTGCTGTTGCTATGGTTTCCTTATCTGCAGGATGTGGTTTAACCAGGCCTGCCATATTTAGTCTGCTCCTCAGAGTGCGGGCCTACTGCTGATGCTGACAGCAACACGAGTGCACTCAGCTGCCTCTTTGCTGTTCTTTTTACATTAAAGTCTGCTCCAACAACTAAACATTACTGCAATAAGCTGCTGGTTCACTCTGTCAACCATCCTCAGCATTTTACAGCTCTAACACAGCATGTCCTCATACTAATTTTGATATTTACAGATAGAAAAAATATGACATTCAAAAGAAATGTACAAGTTTCTTTCCCCCACATGTTACGTGTCGTTTTGAAAGAGGCTAATGCTGAAATTCTCAAACCCTTTATTCCTTCTCTTCTTGGTTCTAATCCTTTCATTACTCCAGATACAGATACTACAGATTAAATACTGTGATGTTAACGTGAGATTATAGTGGCTCTTTCAGGCCTGAGGATGCAGTATCACTGGTTAATCTCCTGATTTTCTTTCCTGTGAACAAATCAAAGAGATTAAACTGAATATCATATAATCAGTAAGATGTTTTCTTTGTAAAGACAAACAGCCCTTTCACAAGTCTTTTCCTACAGAAAGGAATACATATACAGTATATTAAAGCAGGAAATGGATCACATAGATGTTCCACAAGTAATTGTGAGAAAATCAATATTGATATTCACACTGAATGTACTGCAGGTCTAAACACAAGACAAGAGAAAGACAGAAAAAGAGCAAGCTTTGCCCTGTGGATTCAGTCTGTTGGTAATTTTATTGCATCCTCATTACATCTTACAGCCTTCACAAGAGTCAGTCAAATCACTGCAGTTTCCAGTGAGGGACAAAAATGGAATATAATTACACAGTTCAGCAGTCCCTTCAGTCCCTTCTGGGGCATGCTGTGTTGGCGTGATGGACAGGAATAAGGGTTTTTCTAGCTCAGTCAGTGACTCATTGTAACATAATTTGTTGAAATATTTCTTTGTTGCCCTTTGTATTCAGCATTGTTCATCCATAAATGATTGAAGAAAAGGAAAGGCAATTGTTACTGGAGTGCATTCGCGCAGCATGGAAGAGTTTGTACCAAAGTATAGACAGACAGAATATCACAGAAAAGGCCAGGTCGTCTCAAAGCTAAACTCCAGAGGATAGAAAATAATTTGATTATTGGGTTGTGTCCTACATAGTATTTTATAAGCTTAATTGCTGCATCAAGGGTAGTAATCCTGTATATTACTATTGTGTGCTTGTATGTGTGGATAGGTGTAGATATGCATGCATATTATGCACAGTATGCAGGCTTTGTAAACCTGTGGCTACAAGGCTACCACTGAACTGCCCCTGAACACTGGTGCTATGTCGTTTTTGGACTAAGAAGACTTGCAAAGGCTTGGGTAGGAAAAATGCACATTTCATGTAATAAATGAAATGTCCTGAATAATATGAAAGAACTCTGCTAGCAGCTGCTAAACACGATTATATAACACATGGCACAGCCAGTTTGGTCTCCTTGTTCTTCTTTAGCTTTAATAAAAACGGATTAGCATTCGGTTGCTATATGATATAATGACATGCTGTGTTTTGGTTGTTGTTGTCCCGCAGTCAAACAGGCGTGCGTGATAAGTTGGTTAGGCCGACGCAAATGAAAACAATATTGTCAAGGTGGGAGTGACTCACGCATGCGTATCAAAGCCTCTGCTCTGCCAGCGCTAAGTGACTGCTGAAAAACAAAGGCAGCGAGCCGCGGCTGGGAAATGTCATCCCTAATAGAGGAAATAGCCTTCAAACAATCAATGGTGATATTCTTTGAGGGATGAAATAGGAGAACTGTTATCATTGCTTTTGCCGTTTGTGTGAACAAGACTCCAAATCAACAGTAAACATCGGCTTTTGAGAATCCACAGGTTCCCTCCTCTTCGCTTGTTTTCTTTTTTCTTCTTCTGTGTTTCTGGATGGATCTGGACTGAGTGACAGCAGCAGCGGGACTGTTGAGTAGCCTTCTAACATCACGGACTTGTTTGTCGCATCCAGTGGAGTGAACAATGAAGTTAGTGCATTCTAGATAGAAGATGAATGGCGAGTCAGCGGGGTTATTGGAAGACTCAAATTCAAGTGAGCGCGTAGAGATTTCACAGCCTCGTTTCTACAAGTCTTTTATACCATTTTCTCGTTTGAAATCCTGCCTTTGAGGAGACAGTTTGGTCTGGATTTTCAGTCTTTAAGAGGGAAGTTACCTGCGCGCTCATCAGCCGAGGAGAGGCGCTGTCCGTGGTCCTAAAGTCATCTCTTGATATCTTACTCCTGGCCTCGTGTGAAGACAACTTTACAGTTGGAGTTGACACTGTCCACCAAGAGCTCCAGAAAGAGAGCTTAATATGGTAACTCAAACCAGAGTTCATCTGCAAACTTTGGTATGCCTACTTTTGATTTTTGTTGGTAAGTATAGCCTAACAGTGCAACATGTTCAAATATCTTGTTTGATTGTGAATGTCTTATTGCATCCGATTTTCGGTTACATAGGGCCGAATAACCAAGGGCCGTGTTAATGGTTTGTGAACCCTCCAACTGGCTGGAAACTCAAAACCCACTTTCAGAGCACTCTTACTGATGTCTGCACAGTGCAGCATCGCTCAGTGTTGTCAGCATTTAAGCGAAATAAATGGATCCATTCAACAGAGGACACCGGGGTTAAGCATTTTTCCTTTTTCTTTGTCCTTTCTCTAGTTTTCTCTCTCTCTCTCTCTCTCTCTCTCTCTCTCTCTCTGTCCCTATTTCTCTGTCCTATTTTCATGTGCTGGTATGAGCCCTCAGAAAGAAAAGAATCAATGTTGTCACTGTCTGCCCAGGGGGGCTTTGAGTTATGTAAGAGCACAAGACCCGACACAGCAACAGTCACACAAATACATCCATGTGGCGAGCTGCTGAGAGCACTGCCTCACTTCACAAAAGCATGTTTGTGTTTATAATCCCCTCAATTATTTCCCTCCACGCAATCATCCACTTCCTGCCCTCCTCTAATTATTCCATCTCCTGTAATCCATTTATTCATCGATTCTTTCCCACAATACGTTGCTGTCCTCCTAAACTACACACAGTTTCCGGCATCCTCCATTTATTCCTACTTCTGCCAACTAATGCTAATGGGCAGAGGCCATCATTAGTGCTTACTGGCCTGGATGATCTTGGATTTGCTATCAGTATTGTGACTCAAGTCTCTTCAGTGCTCACAGAGCTGTATAATCAAATTTGTGTCTTTTTAATGCTTACTGAGTTTTGCATCTGGCTCAACTTTGGATTCAATGTAAGCACAGAGTCCAGGAGCTGATGACTTCAATAAGAAAAACTGGGCCATGACTTTATTCCTACAGTTAAAAACTGTGCCTGTCACAGTAGTGTGCACGGCTGTGCTCTCAAAGTCATTGAATTGGATTTGTACATGATGACTTATAGCTGCATCTTTAAGCATTTTTACTTTGAAATGGTCTCGTTTTTACAATGGGCCCGCTGGTTGGTTCAGTAAGTATTGAAAAGCTCTCTCAAAAACTCAAAAGGAAAACTGATGATGTTTCCTACTTCAATGAAAAGTCCATTCTCAGTGTTTGTGTGCTGAAAGTGTCAAACTTCCACATTAGACTTATATACTGCAGTAGTTTTCCTTTTGAGTTTTTGAGAGACTTTTTCAATACTCCCTGAACCAAACAGCGGGCCCATTGTAAATACAAGAGCATTTCAAAGTAAAAGTGCTTAAAGATGCAGCTATAAGTCATTGTGTACAAATCAAACTAGCCTTCAGCAGATGAAGGTGAAAACAGCCTCTTGTGTCAAACTCTGCACATCATTATGCACAGTGAAGGTCAAACATAAAGTAACAATAAAAACAGTGGAGGGGGACTTCAGACATTTTGACTGATCTTTCATCAGGCTAGCTTGCAGAAATAAATGTTACATTTCCATGCTCCTCCAGTCCACCTGAGCAAGCCAGTATGTGTTGATGTCCCGTCGGAGACTGACGCAGTCCTGGGGGAACCCATGAAGTTGACCTGCATCTCCTGTATGAAGAGGGATGAGATTAAAGCAAAGACATTTGTGGATTGGTACTACATGCCAAAAAAAGAAAAAGACATACCACCTGACAAAACTCATGTAGGTTGTTGCAACATTATTGTGTATGATATAACATACTGATATGTACACGTAGTAGTACTATATATTTTATGCATGCCTGCTTGTCTTTCCTCTCTCCTAGATATTCAAGTATGATGTTGACAATCCAGTTGAATCAGACGGACCATTTAAGGGCCGTCTGACCTGGGATGGGAGCAAAGACTTGCAAGATGTCTCCATTCAAATTAAGAGCACCACCTATAATGACAGTGGCGTCTATGAGTGCCACGTACTTCGCAAGTTTGAGTTTGACTTCTTCACTCCCTCCGTCTCCGTCACCAAGCACATCAAGTTGAAGGTGCAAGCGAAAGGTTTGGCTAATAGTTTCCCACTTGATTCCATATTATTATGCCCTGCTCTGTGCTCAGGTTTGGCCAAATGCTTGGTTGCCATGTCCGTGCAGCTCAGTGTTAACTCCAGCAACTGTATGATTCTCTATTGAGAAAAATCGGTTTAGCTGGGTTATTCCAGAGCTACACATGAGGATATTCAGACCTCAGACTTGTGTTTGCCTTCAAGTGTTTCTCAGTCAGTGGCATGCCACTGTGAGGTTATGAAAAATACACATCGGTCCCAAGAGATCTACTCAACTCAAATCAGTTTTTTTAAAAGCTTTTTTTCCAAATCTATCTAATCAATTGCATCACAAATTTGTTTTATTTCAACATTTTAAAATTAAAAATGCAAGAAACACTTTTACAGCCCCAAAGAAAATATATTATTCATAATAAGCTCTCAAAACATCAGTACTGGTCAAGCAGAGTGTCAACAGGGTTGGTTGTACTGTACAATATCAGCAGAACTGATTAATATTAACCAATATTCTCACAACTGAGATACAATAAATAAAAGTTTGCTTAGCAGATGCAGGACAGCATAACTGATCATTTCACTGCAGTATTGCACATTCTAACACTGAATGGTCCAGCTAAAATGTGATGATGATGATGATGATGATGATACAGCTGCACACAATTTATGCTGGAGAGGTTCAACTCAGGCGTTGACAATCCCTCCTGGTAGAAACACAAGTCTGTGCAGTGTTGACTTCTGTGTACTGAGTGTTCTTTTTGTGCTTTACATGCCCCTCCCTCAATGTTGCATAAAGTGTTTATCTGGCCGCTTTAAGTGGGTTTTGCATTTTATTATATATTTTCAACTCATTGTTTTCACTAAGTGATGCATTAGTGTGAGGGCACTCTGCCACTAACGCCACTTTCCTTCTCCCCCTTTTGTTGCGACTGTACTTAGGAGGAATAATTACGTGTCTTGTTTTGTCTGCTTTTATTGTTCATCAAAGCCTTCTTCTGTTGTCAGTGAAGGGGTTAATTCAAACCAACTACTTTGCAATCTTTAATAACGGGTAATGTATTCTGCTTCCTGAATGCTTGGCTTGCTGAATGTGTCATTTTCCACCTTGATCGGATATACAATACAATATGTATATTTGGAACTACTTTTTATTCTTCAACTTCACATTGTTTATATCTGCTTGCACGTGGTATATAGTTTCCTATCAGAGGCATTTAAAGATAGGCCACACTATTTCGATCCCAGTGTTTGATTTGTACCTGGAAAAAGAAGAGTGAAAAATGGATGTGATGATCCTCCGAAGTGCAACTTTCCAAAATATACTACAGTTTGATCTTTTATACATATTCAAAAGCCTCTCCTTCATATTTCATACAAGTGGAACCAAATTTCACAAAGCCGTCAGCCAGTGAACTGTACATTACAGCTAGGGAATCGGGCTACAGTAATGATGTCCATAGTAGTAAAAATGGATTAGCTCATGGCAAACGTATCTGTGGTTTTCCATCTAAAGGATTATATAACACTAATAGCCTCTATTTACAGAGACTGCAGAATCAAATCAGTGAAAGCTGTCAACTGTGTGGTCAGCAGGCTCTATGGAAATTGGTGCACACTCACTGGCGCAGTGGTTCACAGTGGCCCATCATGATCCTGAAATGAAAGATAATAAAGGATAGGTTCACATTTTTTCAAGTCAGGTGCACATATGTACATTAAAACAGTTTTTGCTTGCTGTAATCATTCTTCCTTCTCATACCGGCCATTAAAATATCTTTTTCTAATGCATTTCCAATGTAAGTGATGGAGAAAATCCACAGTCATCACGCTTCATCTGATGAACTCGGACTGTTGACCCTCATATTAACATCAGATAAACAAGTACTGTGGATTTTTTTCCCCCATCACTTACGCTGAAAGCACTGTTTCAATGTTCATAAGGACATATGAGTATTGTTGGAATAATGTGAACCTATCCCCAAAAATAAAATATGATATAACTTAATTAATTATAATGTAATTAGTCTTACATTTGTATACATAAAACCAAAATATGACCTTAAATATGAGGTGTGTAATGCCCTGAGAACACTGTGACTTATTATGCATCTTATTTTATACTTAAAGGTACCCTGTGGAGTTTTTGACCACGAGCAGCACAATGGAGCAATATTTTTACGAGTTTTGTATCGTGCACGCAGGTGTACCCTGCCATTTTACGCCATTCTACTGACCGAGGCACCAACAACTAAAGCAATGCAGCAGTAAAGAAGAATGCTCACAAGCAAACATGGATGTAAATAATACACAATTTAAAAATTGGAAATAAACACAACCCATCTGTTAGACCTTAAGGATAGACACAATATATTTTGGTAAGAAACACTGTCTACAAAAAAGCTGCACAGGGCACCTTTATGTCCATATAGGCTTTATTATCATTGTACTACAGGTATTGTCATAATGTGTAACAGGATGCTCACCAGAAAACACAGCCTTGCTTTGCTTACAGTTCAGATGCATAGTAATAACTATTGCACTTATTGAGTTGAACCATAGAAATATTGCCTTCTCTATTATAATTGACAGTTGATTGTGGGTCAGCAATGTTGCACATACATGAACAAGCTTAGCACGTCCTTAAATCAGTGAATAAACATGTCTTTACTGCTGTATTCAACACAAAGACATCCATGGGAAGGATGCATACTGAATATTACATTTTCTGTGCTATTGTTTGTGCTCCACAGCCACTGGAGATGTCGCAGCGTTCTACTCTGAGATCATGATGTATGTGCTGCTGGTGTGCTTGACCTTCTGGCTGCTGGTAGAGATGATCTACTGCTACAGGAAGATCTCCAAGTCTGATGAGCAGGCACAGGACACAGCGTGAGTCTCACACAGACACAAATAATGGATGAAAACACAGCAGCTAATTGAAACACTGTGTCCTGAAAACAAACCTTTTGCAAAATGTCCAGATACATATCTGTACTAACTTTCTCTTTTCTATGACTCACAACAGAGCAAGGGAGTGAGTTCATATTATGAGTCACCAAGACAAATAAGTGTTACCTGTGTACGCCTGGGTGTCTGGTTATTACATAATAATAATTTAGAAACATATCGGAAAGATAAATTTAGGAGGCAATCTGGAGGCAGAGAGTGCAGGACAGAGAGGAAGGGAAAGAGTCAGACAGACAAACAGACTGACAGACAGAGAGTTAATTGAGTCTACACTACATCAGTTTGTAGTAACCCTGTTGCAACAGTAATCTGTCTTTTCGCTTAGACTACCTGACAGGCCTGAATAATTCCAAACACTGCTGACTGCTCTTTTTTCAAAACAACCTTTTTAACATCAGCGGTGGATTTGCAGCTCCATCAAAAACCCACTTTATGCGTCATCTTGTCAGCACCAACAAAGACCCGAAAGCGCCCGTATAGTCAGCTCCCACTGGATTGCCATGGTGTTGATGAGGCCAGTCAATCTAGGTTGACAACATTTGAACAGGCAATTTATGTCCCAGACAGAACAATCACAGATAACACAGAACACATGTGCTGATCCAGTTATTATGGTTTGCAGACAATTAATCCTGACTCCTGCATTGACGCATAGAGCCCTGAAGAGTAAATATACAGGGGGTGTGCACAACACAACATAATAGAAAAACAATGTATTGTAACACTTTGTTTTACAGTTACTAATTTCCTACAAAGTTTACTGGGAAGAACTGTGTCATTTGTTGTTTATTCTGGGAAGAATAGGGGTTTCCTTGAAAGAAAAAGCTCCATTTATGCAAATGTGCTGGGTCCAGCTGCCCAAATGTTAAAATGTGCTACTTTTCTTTGTCATATGTCTTTGTCATGGATTGTGTGTTGTGTACTTTCCCACTACTATGTTAAATAACTGCAGTTTTGTGGATAAAACATTATTAGACCTTAACAAGCACCATAAGATATGCATTTCTGCATTTTGTGTAATTTGAAAACTGAAGTAAAACCTCATAGAGTCAATTATGTAATTTTTAAATCAGTTAATAACGGCCATGGAAGGTAATGTACAGTGAGTTGCAACATTTAAGCCATGACGAGGCTGTCGACTAGTAGAATAAGCCCTCAGCATTTAAGTACACTTTATTGATCCACGGACAGATTAGGACCGCACATTAATTGAGGCATCAAGTGATCGAATGTGCGTAACTCTGTAAACTTCATCAGTTCCTGCAGCTGAAAAAGTTAATGGGTTGTGGCCGCCTCACAGCCTGACAACACATCCCACAGTGAGAAGCTACACCCGTTCAAAGAGGCTATTTCATGGTTGTCCTAATGGATATGTACCACAGCTAGAACATTTTGAGGTTACATTGTGTGATGCATTAGTGCCTCCGATCATATTAGGCATGTTACAGAGGGAAAAGATGGGACACAGCAGCAAAAGTGATAATCTGTCAAAGAGATACAAAATGAGGCTATGTTTGAAATGTGCTGACAGAGTCACAAAACTCTTTTACTTTTATGGAGTTTGCTTTGTCTACACAGTTTCTGTACAGCTCTGTTGAATTGTGTGCATATTTGGCGAAGGTATTGTGGTTTTTAACAATATGAAAGTTTGCTTTTAAATACTGTATGAGGGTGTCATGTCTTCCTGATGCGCAGCCTGTACAATAGCTCCCCACTGCTCACATTACAGTGATGGTTTTTATCTTTTAAAATCCATTTCCTCTGTGGTTGTACAATAAGGGGAAAATATGAATACACAAAAGCCTCACAGTCCCAAAATAAGGGGAATTCATGTTCCACTGTAGTGAATGATGTTCAAACCCTAACCAGCACTATTCTGTGGTATATGATGGTAGAAAAAGGCCCTACCACCAGGACTTAGACACTGTTTTTCTACCAATCTGCCTGCAGGACAAACTACCTAGCCATTCCCTCTGAGCAGAAAGACAACCCAGCCACACCTGTTACCGAATAAAAGTGGTTATCAGTGACACGGTATTTTACATGTGACTCTCTCAACCTGATCCCATCAGTGAAATCATCACCTTGTTTGTACCTTTATTACTCATAACTGTGCAGCTCTGTAGTGGAGTCCTGTTGCTTCAACACCTCCTGCGTCTCCTCTTGCTCATTCCCTTCAAAAGGGCTTTCATTCCTGCCATTTTTGGAAATGTCACCTGATCAGTCCTCCTCTCGCTCCTCATTCAGTGTACAGTATTTCATTCAACAGTTCAATATGAGCATGACAATTTCAAATACATGAACTTCAAACACAGTCCCCTCGGGCACTGATCTGCATAGTGAAGATAGTAAAATATAGCAATCTAAAATGTATGGCATTTGCATGTATATAAAGCAGGGCTCCTGAGTTATAATAATCCTAAAGGACACAGTTGTTTATGTGAATTAGATTATATTGAATTTGTATATTGCTTAATATTGCAGTTATGACTGATAATTTAGCATATAAATCATTTCATGTTAAAAAAGACTGAACATGTTCTCTGCTCTTTTTTTTAGGTATTAACCAATCACGGTGGGACTTCAGTCATCTGTTATTTGACAGAAACAGGCATTGTGTCCACAACCTCATCTATGCCACTATGAAGGTATCATTACTCCCAGACAGCCATGGGAATCCTGCCAACAGACCTCCCCTGTGTATTGACTGTGTTATGTGAAGAGCCAGTCAAAAATGTCCAAGTGCTCATTGTTTCTCCTCCTTGTCCTCTCTCTCTTTTTTTTTTTTTTTTTACCTTCGTGCCAGGCATCTGAAATAAAATGCTTTCACAAATAGAGCAGGTTAAAGAACAAAACCTCAGTGTCCTGCACTTATTATCAGATAAATACCAGACATGCGCTATTTGGACCTGCCAGTGCGTTGAGTTACTAAATATTTCTTAGTAGTTAGTAGTGCCTCTGTGATGTATAACCCATAAACAGAAAAGATCCAATGAAAGGTCCGACTGCTGTCAATGCTGTGGTATTTACATATATAACTTATTTACTGACTCTGTAGTACACATTTTTTTTGTTTTATTACAATTTTATAGACCACGCTTAGATTTTTGGGTCACAGTTTGATTTGTATTGGCCAATATCTTTCTGATGTCTTTTTAAGGAAAATGGATTGCTGCTTTTATACTGTATGGATGTGCATTTCTCCCTGTTTTGCTTTGAGCATCAGTGAAACCACAATGGAAATGGGAATGTAGAAAAACAGATTATATTAAGTCACTCTATTTGAGTTGATCTGAATTCATCTAATTCATTCCAGTATTCTCCTCTGTATAAATCTTTAATCCATGTTCAGCACTGACATTAAAGTACATTTAGTAGTAGTCTTACACTTACTCTAACATGTATTCTTAAGGTTTGACTGTTGCTGGCATTGCTATTGAGACTAATGTGTGTGAGCTGGTTTTGAACTAATAAATGTAATGCATTCCACAGTCTGTCTTGAAGCTCCTCTGTTTACTGAAACGTTCTTAGTTCAGTGTAATTGTAAGTGCAGATTCCATTGAAACTGCACAATTAAATGAGTCCACCAGGATGTTGAAAGGAAAATGCAGTATTGATTCTCAGCTCTTTCCATCTTATGCTGTCCTTATCGTCTGTGACTGTGGTGCTGTTGAAAGGAAAAGCAGCTAAACAAAAAGACTTTCAATAGGTTTCTACTTGAATTAAACTCTGTGTAATTTAAATACAGAGCTGAGATACAGTACTGTGTAGCAGAGAGTTTTATTCAGTGAGAGCATGGCTGGTCCAGATAAGCAGGCCCGAAACGTAGAAGACAAAAAAAAGACAGGTGAAGGCAAGAAGAGAGAAAGGGGAAAAGAAGCAGTAATGGAGAGATGTGATGTACATTGCTCTTTTAGCTAGCCGTGACCCACAGCAGTGACAGATATAGCAGCAGCTGTTGTTATAGCAACCCAGGCATGCCTGTGGCAAGACAGATTTCCTGGCAAAGATATTACCCTGCAATAGTTGAGACAAATTAATTTATGCACGGCCATAAAGAAGTAGCGCGGTTTATTACTTACTATGCACAAAATGTATAAAGAAGCCACCAGTCACCCAGCATGCTTTGCCACAAAAGGCTTGATAGACAGAACAAATGTCTCCACAAACCTACCAAGGTCAGGTATACAGTCGGAACGGCAAATCGGTGATGTAACAAATGAACTTTTATCCATCCATCAAGTTCCCATAGATTGGTTATTGATTGTGTGACACATCCCATAAACTCTGCAACAATATGGCATTATGGCTTTGAGATGCATTGTAAAAAGTGCAATTCTATAACCCTTCCCCGCTCTCTCTCTCTCTCTCTCTCTCTCTCTCTCTCTCTCTCTCTCTCTCTCTATTTTCTTCCTGCCTCTTTGTGTCTCTCCTTCCCTGTCTATTGTTACAATGTGCCTCCCTCAGGATACAACCCAGTAATATGGCCCACATTCTTCTTATATACGCTTCAATATAACTACCAGGCCCAAACTGCCTCTGTTCTCTGGTACATCACACCAAAAACGTGGATTAGCCGTGTCTATAAACACTCTTAATTTGCAGCAAATTTTCTTTGTTTATGATTAGCTAATCAGATAACGTGTTGATTAAGTAGCTCAATATCCAAATAACAAAGTTGTCTTCACATACAGTACAACACTGCTTCTTTCTTTCTTTTTTAAACCTGTAGGCCTGTAGTCGATGTATTTAAACTAAGTGTAGCCACCTCTTTCTCACTTTTTGCCTGAGAATGACTGCAAGAGTTGCAGCTATTTTTCATTCCACCATCATAAAATATGACTTTAAATTATCATTCATGTAATCTGCAGTACATAATGCTTGTCCATCTATGAAGGTATTTGTCTCCCCCTAGTGTAAAGCGTAGTATGTCATTAAACATTGACATAAAATCAAAGACAACTTAAGAATGTCAAGTTCCCTGTCAAGCAAGTCTCTCACACCTAAAGAAAAACCATGTTGTTGCACATTTGTTTGATGATGTGCGATTTCTGATTTGCAAGGTGCTGATGATGAATATATATATTTATTTTTTTTACAATAAATACTGATATTTAATTTTTTTCTGTCCAAACAGATAATCAATATTTATTGATTATCTGTTTGGACAGTGGGTTGATCAGAGACTTTTGGCTGTGGCCTGAGCAGTGATGATGCAGCATGTGTATGCTGCCAGTCACCCAGAAACACAGGTTATTGATTGTTGTTGATCAATAGTCACTTTGCTACAGCGGAGTCCTATCACCTATCTGTTTAAACATTAAAGAGTTATGATTGATTGGAACATATTGATAAAATACAAAGTGAGTAATTATTATGCTTTGGTTTTCTGCTTTCTAACTAGGATAACCATGAAACCTGCTTTTCCTTCATTATCTTCTCCTCCACTCTCCTCCTGAGGGGTCCACCCTCCGTGTGGCAACACTTTATTTTAAGCAGAATTTTCAAAACATTGTACCAGACCAAGTTGGCGCTAAAAAGGTGTTTCCACAGTAATTATCCCGCCTGCTGATTTCCATTTCTTTTAACTCAAGACGAATACACACATTTCAAATGGTGGCATAGAAACTAAATCATTTCTTCCAAGGAAGCTTTTGAGATAACCATGGGCAGCCCACTCATAATTCTGAATCTTCACATTTCATGCTGTATACTTCCAGACAGGGCAGGGATGTTGGCCATGCCACCCTAAAAAAGCCCACACCGTATTAATTAATTTGTGGAATGTCCAAGTTCCAGCTTGATTATAGACTTCCAGCCAAGGATAGATGAGAGACATTTTTGGATTGCAAACAATCTCTAATTTAGTAGACATTAATTAAACTGGAATTCAGGGATTTGGACCAAAGAGAGAGTTAAAGCCTGACCGTTTTTTTTTTTACCAGGCTGGGTTGATAATAAATCAGTAATAATCAGACTCACCTTCTGAAAACAAATGATGTGATAGAGAAAACCATATGGCTTATTTGAAAGGTAAGCCAATTTAAAATGGTAACAGATCATTGCACAGTGTTGTCACAATGTTGGTTAAGGATAAATGTGTCTACAGATACACCACATTAAACATCATAATTGATACAGCAATTATTTAGTATAAATAGGATTTTTACATCTAAATAACAAATATGAAATAATGTTTGACATCACATTTAAAGAAATTGTTTCACCTTTCTGCTTTCTTGCCTAGATGAGAACAGATACCACTCTCATTGGTTGTCTGGTAAATATAAGGCTAGAGCCAGCAGCCAGTTAGCTCATTTAACTTAGAATAAAGACTGAACAGGGGAAAACAGCTAACTCGGTACTGTCCAAAGGTAACATAAAAACGAGCTATAACGTGTTAATTTGTGAACTTCAAATGCTGGTAGACAAATTTTGTTAACTTCAGACAAAGCCAGGCTAGCTGTTTCCCGCTGATTTCAGCCTTTATGCTAAGCTAAGCTCCTGTCTTTAGCTTCACATTACTAAAGACACATGAGAGTGGAATCAATCTTCTTATCTAACTCAAGAAAGCGCGGTTCCCAAAATATAAACTATTCCTTGGATTTATAACCTTATAAACCATCTGAAAGAAAGTAAAACACTAAAAAGAGGCTCACATTTGTGTTTTAGTGCAAATAAAATGTCAAACTACTGCTGTAAGGTCTCTAGCTACAGCTCTCTAAGAATCACAATTTTTGCATTTAAACAAGACGCACTGTCAGCACAGTTCTACTATTGCACAGCTGTGACTCTAATTGGCAACAGCACACTATTATTTGGTCAATATTTGATTAGAGATTTACCTCTCCCCTCTGACTCATACATTCTTCAAAGTCAATGTTTATTAAGGAATCAGAAACCTGCTGGCACAACACATCACTCAAGTGTTTGTGTCTTTGTCAGCTGTTAAATTGCACCTGGACAACTTTGAAGCACCGCTGGAGAACATTTCCGCTTAAATTTAGCATAATCTGTCTGAGGACAATGTACAGACCCTGTGAATTATTCCTGTCTGTATAATTATAGCAACCTTGCTGTGTCAGAGTTGTTATCTTCCCCCTGAGGTATCATTGGCATAAAGAAGAGCAAAGAGGTATATGTGTTTGACAAATAGAGATCATCTCCTGACTACTGAATGAGAAGCCTAGATTCTCAGGAAAATTCATTTACTACATATCTCACTTAAGTTTTCTTACCATTCCACACGGATGGGTGAGAGCAATTTCCTCAAACCTGTCATGTCTTTTCTAATCTGTTTTTTTCTTCTTTTTTCTGATAGCCACAAAGCTCGTTTGGTTTATATGATTTTTTGTTTAAATCAAATGCAACCTCAGATGCAGCAGACCTAAGTGGATGTAGAATCAACAATAAACCATATGCCATCACTGTCATTTTATACATGTGGATCATACTTCTGCTCACCTACTGTGTGCATTAGAGAACACAGGTGTTTATTTTCTCAAAAGCTTTGTCAAATATTGCTGCCAATATGGGATGTTTCCTTTATCTGTAGTGAATAAATAAATCACTGAACTCCAGCCTTTGCATTGTCTTTGTCATTGCCACTCAGGGCTGTTACTGCAAAAAAAATAGATAACATTTTACATCTTCTGTAAAACCCCATCTGTTTAAAAGCCCTTATCAAAACTGAATTCATGAATTAAACTGGAACCCTTTTACCGTATACCTTCACCTTTCCTCTCTCCAGTCCATCTCTCCTATCCATCATCCCATCCTCCATTTCATTCACCCGCATTTCAAACAAGAGGCATCTTTGATTAGCGAGACAAAGAGGATGCCTTAAATAAAAAGACCATTTACAAGTCAGACTCGGAAGCGAGGCAGTGACTGGGCCCTGCTTTCTAATTTGTGATGAGAGGATGGAGCTGGCCCGTTGCACAATGACGTCGCAGCTCTATTGTTAGTGAAATGAACACCTGGCTGCCAGAGAAGTGCTAAATCATGGCTGTGTGTTCAGCCACACCTGAGGCGCTGCACACAAAATGACACAAAGCAGAACATTACAACGCAGGCTGGCTGAATTCAAAGGTAACTGTGCCTGAGATACGGGGTTTTATCTAATCAATCAAAACTGGTCGGTCGACTAGATGAAAATTTACTGTGTGGTGCTACTGCAACATTGTTTCCAGGGAGAATAGATACAGACAATGAAACATTGCCAAACCTCATTAGACAAAAGTGGGGGAGGGGGAAATTAGCACTGCACATTACCCTAATGTTTCTAATTGTGCTGTTATGTCAAAAGTTGATAATGGGGAAAGGAGTAAATTTTAAAACATTGCCAGACCTCTGACAAGCTTGTTGCTTTATTACTTTTGTGCAGCAGCCAAGGCAGTAGTTGGCTGATAAGTTTCACTAGTAGTTAGAGCCCCACTTTGCCTGATAAATGTAGAAACATGGTTATAAATGCACAGCCTTCACCCAAGTATGTTCACATGCATGCCTCAATCAATGGTAATCATTAGGAATGATAAGTCGTGGCTCACAAACAGAGACTTATTGCTGGGGATCAAAACCAAGTTATTAATCTCTTAAATTCCCTCTGACGCCAGCAGGTTCAATCTGTGGAAGACAAAGTTATAGATGGGCAGTGGCAAATAACAGCTGCTCTTCTCTTCTGTTACCTCATGCGGTGGGAGACCCTTATTTCAACAATAAATCCCAAGTCTCTAAAGGTACTCAAGTCAAAGCTCCTTTCCACAAATCCTCTGAGAACAATTGACACACGGTGCATGTTTTATCCACAGCTAGTACCTCTTTAAAATGTCAGATTATTTAGAATTCTTCTTATGTTAGTATTATTTACATAATTCACAGCATGGCCTGTAGTTTGATTAAGCCTTCAAGCTTATCTGGCAGAGATGAATGTGAGCAATCTCTGTGACTTAACTAATAATTTGAAGCAGCTAATGAACACAGGATCAATAGCAAAACCACACAGCATAGCTGCTTCTTGGAGACTTCCTTTCACAACCTGGCAGCAGTTGACTACCAGTGGGAACAGCTGACCTTATCTGCCTCGACTCCGTCAGGCCTGGAAACAGGACAATCTGTTACTGAGACGGAGGAAGTTATCAGTAGGAAGAGGGGAATGTTGAAGCAAAGGTCCATTGCCATCTTGTGTGGAGACAACATCTAAAACAAAATAAATCACTTGGCATCAAATGGGGCTGCATTGTACAGTATAATACTAGGATATTTTGGTGTTTGATGGCCAGGGAATGGAGTTGTCTACAATGTAAATTGTGAATTTTATAATTCAAGAGGTAAGTTTACTGTTTACTACACTGTGCTGTATCTTTTTCTCCAGGTTCCATGATCCAAACCTCAGATCCTGAAGATCATTTTGTGAATTGTATTTTGAAATGACCACAATTGGATGCACACAATTAGATATCACCTATCAAAACACAACATGACTTGGAGTCTACAGCCATGCTAGTGGCTCTGTGAGGCTGTACAGTACTTAGGCACAGGGGTGCTTAGAGCTGAATGCTAACATCAGCATGCTAACACACTGACAATGACAAGGCTTACATGCTAGCATTCATCAGGTAAAATGTTTTCCATGTTAACCATCTTAACATTTTCTAAATAGCAATGAAGTACGGCTGATCCTCGTTTTGGCCATAATACATACTACTGGATAAAATTTAATTTTGACCTGATGATGCAGCTAAATAAAAAGTCAGCAATGACCAAAGTTATTACTATTCACCCTGAGGGGAACATCAATATATATTGCATGGCAACCCATTAGTTCTCAAGGCCTTTCAATCAAAACTAAAGTCAACTCATCAACTCATGGTGGCGCCAGAGTAACATTTAGAAGTCATTAAGATTCCTTATCTGGGAACCATGAATGTCTGTACAAACTTTTGTGACAAACCAGCCAATAGATGTGGAGATTTTATACTGGATGCAGTACATTAAAACTTGTGGCGCCAGATTAAAAGTCAGGTAATCACCAAAGTTTGTAGGATTCAACCTCTGGGGACCATGAATCTCTGTACATTTCATAGCAATCCACTCCAAGGGATGGAGAGGAAAGGATCCTAACACCAATAATTGTGAGGCTAAAAAGAAAGTAGCATGTACAGGTATAAGACAAACAAGCCAGATTCAGTATTAAAGACTAGGAGAAGTAGAGAGAAGAAGACAACAGACAGCATCATTACCGCAGTCTCTCGTCCCAACATACCTATTCCTATTCTTTGCCTTTCCCTAACAGCCCCTTCATGGTGCACCTCTCAGCAGTGTTGATCAAATTCACTTCCCCTAGTGAATTTGACCTACACTGCACCATAAAAAATCACTTAACCAAGGGAATTTGATCTAGCTTGAATTGGATCGGGTTACGTGTTGTGCATCTGTGGAAACCAGCAAAGAAGGAAGTGATTGAATACTGGAATAGACCTTGACTGAGGCGAGGCTTTTGCGATACTAGTAAACAAATTGCTTCTCAGCAGCTGCCCAGAACCAATTAACCTGTGGACTGGCAAGTCTGAATGAAACACTAAAACTGACAATTTGAATGGATGACATGAAAGCAAAGCCTGTGTAACTACTTTCCTATAAGAGTTGGTGAGAAGAAATACAAAAAGAATTACATCTTTTGAAAAATGTGAATACTAACCATATCTTATTACAGAGGCAACTGTAAATTATTAAATCAGGGACCTTAAGTTAGAACTAATGGGACACATAGCAACAGTAGTTTTGAGTCTCCTTTGCTCTGTTCAAGAGAGAGAGAGAGAGAGAGAGAGAGAGAGAGAGAATAAGAGCATGCAGTAGAAACAAGACACTTAAAGGCCCAGACACACAGAATCAACGGCCAAACGTTGGCAGAAAAGGCAGTTGGGCTGATCAGTCTCCCCAAATTGGTCAAAAAAGTGCCTCGGAACACACCAAAGTGACGAGACTCTAGTCACGCTCATTCTGCTCCCCGTTTCTGGGTTAGCACTCAACCAATCAGATGGGTCATTTGAGTCGACAGTGCCCGCCCCGCCGATTATACATGTCAAATCGGCCAAAATGAAGGACGACGGCCCCTCGGACGGACGATGGCACAGAACACACCGAATAGACTGTCCAACGGCCGATTTTCGGCTCTGTGTGTCCGGGCCTTAAGACAAATGAGTTTTCCAGGGATTTTAATTGTATTTAGGTTTCTGGCATTTTTTTTCAAACAAAATGGTTGCCTTAATTGAGGGTGATGGAAACATGCACACAAACATACACACACACACACACACACACACACACACACACACACACACACACACACACACACACACACACACACACACACACACACACACACACACACACACGCGCACACACATGCACACGTTTGCATTTGTCCTGCAGTAAATTAATTTCCTGGGGAAAAAAATGCATGAGCTTTTCTTGTTTCAATCTTGGTGTAACAGGCAAACTGAATATATTAGTCTCCCCCAGTCACATAATGAATCATACTATGTACTTTTCTCTCTTCACTGGGGAATCCAGAGGATAAACGAAAAAATGTCAAAGCAAAAATGAAGGAGCCATGTGTCACTGAACTGAATACCTTTCAGGAAACAAACACAACGGTGTGTTATGGGTCAGCTGTTTTTCCTCCGTCCCGTTTGTGTGTTCTTTCCCCTTTCCCAGCAGTACATATACCCGGGCTGATAACCTCATCAGCGCCAGTTCGTTACAACAATCCATGTGGTAACTTGGCTCAATGTTTCCTGTCAGTCCTGAAGTATTCTTATACTTAGTGCTCCTACTTACCTTGTGTTCTCCATCTAGATTCCGCTCTAGACCTGCTGCCTTCCCCGCTGTTTCTGTTGTGCTTCCAGTTCACACCATCCAGTCTCGTCATCCATGCTGGGATTCCCCCTGTGTACTTGAGTGTACTCACCTCTGCCTGCTCGCGTCGTGTCCGGGACCTACCTGGATTCTCCTCTGTCGGCCCGCCTCGAGCCTTGGACCAGCCCAGGAGCTTCCTGCCCTAACTCAAACGTCATTGCTTCTTATAAGTACAATCTGTTCATTAAAGACTCCTTTAAAACTGAATTACTTGTCCCATGTGTTTATCTCTGCGTTTTGGGTCAGAACTGAACCTTAACACGGTGGGCCAGCAATTTCTTGCTCATCAGGAGTAAAGTTATAGACACCACATACTGAGTCTGTTTCTGCATGCTCATATACTACCATCCCTGATTTCAGAGTAAATTACCAATTGGTCTCTTGAAATTTTACTCCTCTCTACAGTAAAGTCATATTGAAAAACACTCTAAGTGAACTGGTGTGGCTGCTTCTTTAAATCATCTTTTATGATGCAAAGGTTTCTCTTATATTGACATTTTTTTCTGGGAGGCAGTCCAAAATCTAATGTAGGCTAATAAGTGCTCTAGTCTCCTGTGGTTCACTTTTGTACAAGCGGTAAAACCCAGATTTTGTTGTAATTAAACTTTTTAGTGCACACTACTTATTTTTTCATGTTTTGTTAAAAACCATATTCATTACTAAATCACATTAGTTATTTGTAATAATCAGCTTAAGTATGCAGTGTACAGATCATATTAAGCAGAGATAACTAAGGATGTTAAGTTTCTGTATTGGAGGGGCGGGGTCATTTGAACTTTTCTGCGCTGAAGCGGTGCAAAGGCTCATGGGGAAAAAAGATATGTTCTGAACGATTTCTGTCCTAGTTAAAGTGTGTTTTAATAATGTTCTGTTAATGTTGGGTGTGCATTCATGTTATCTAGGTTTTAGTGAGGATGTTTAAATGTCGATTTTACCTGCTTTTTAATTCTAGGGAGACCAGCGAGTCAGCATATGTCCTGAGTAGCGGGGAGTAGCTGATTTTGCTTATCCACAGAGAGTAAATGTATGGTTTCTTGTGTTCTTCGTCAATACAGGTGCTGTAAAATAGTAACGTTATAGAAGTCATTAATGATGCAAATTACCGAATGTTACATGTCGGTTTGGGTTGTCGTTTTGAAGCTAAGTTAGATAACGTCAAAGTTAACTTTCACCAATGGCGGTTAGCATCAACACCTTAAGTTCTCAGTGATAATTCTCTTTTTAGTGCATAACGTAAAGTAATACGCTTTTCTTTGTATGTAACGTTATAAAACATTTTTGTAAACTCTCCTTGCATTAGCTGGGCATCGTCACAAAGTTGAAAACGTGTCTTTCTGAACTCACAAACGTGATATGTGAGACAGCCAAGCTACCAACGCAATGCAACACACCATGATGTTTTGCCAGACGTCGACTAGCTAATTAGTGATATCACCTGTTACTGTACTACAGTATATAAACAAAACGAATAGTAACTGAAATTACTGAGAAATAGCATGCTTCTGCACAATCAGTACTTTTATTGTTGATACTTGAGTATATTTTGCTTCTAACATAACATACTAAATTACTTAAGTGTCTTGTTTTAGCCACTTTCACTTAAGTACGTTTTTTGAATGCCGGATGTAGTCATTATTACTACTTCTACATAAGTAAGGCCTCCTTTACACTACCTGGTGCAAGTGGCCATTTTACCTGTAAGCAAAGACAATCTAAGTTTGCAGGCTGTATACATTAATTTGAAATGAAGTTCATGTACTATAATTCAAACATGATGCATTTTATATCCTTTTTAGATGCATCATTCAATCATTCCATGTGGTGGAAAGCCTGCAGTGCACAACATGCTGCAGTCAGTTCCACTGCCCCCAAAGTGGACCTGCCTGATGTTCTGTACATGGGGGAGGAGAACCAGGCTGAGGCTGCTCTGCAGTATGGGAGGGAGTGGAAAGATGAAGTGGATGACTATGAAAAAGAATCAATCCTGGAGCCCTTCAAAAATCACATTTTACAGCACTGAGGACATGTGGAAATTCAGTGAGGAAATAATTGACAAAAGAAATAATTTGGCCTATTGTGAATGTCACACACATGAGTGAGTTTGTGTTCGAGAATAAAGGAAGAACATTTGATCATGTTGTGACTTGGTGTGTTTTTTATGTTTTTCTCATTGATCACTTAATAATTCACTTGGATTATACTGTTGATATCAAGAGTTAGGGTTGTATCTAGTGGTACTTAGGTGTTCCAGCAGCACAAGAACATCATTAGCATAGACATAGAACCAAAAATGAAATTTATGGTGGTTAAGAATAAAAATACAGAATAATAAATAGAAAAAATATATATATAGAAAAAGAGCAGTGCAATAAAGTTAAAGTTAAATGATAATGAAAAGGCAGCGAAGTACTGTATATACTGTATAGTACACAATAAAATGTATAGGCCTATGACATCTTATGAGATGTTGGCTTATGAATATGAGTAATAACTTAAAAGAAAATTTGTGCACTAACCAATGTTATTCCTGCCCTACATTGTTTTTATTGACAACTATTTGACCTCCTCTTTTCAAGATCCTCAGCTTTATTGTAGGCTACAAAGACAATTGGGCCCCGAATCATATCACCCACCGTTTGTTTTTCATAATGACTAAGTTGTAAAGTTACGCAGTGCAGTGTATATTAGTCTACATATATGGCAATCATTAATGAGAAGTGTTTTGAAAAAGACAAAGGCTAATGCTTCAATTGTCCAAATCAAAAGCTTTATTTTTTTCTTTGAATTAATACAGGTTGTGGATGGCTTTTTTGGACAGAATAAATCAAAATGCCCACGTTGGGGCTCATGCACAACATAAAAGGAAAACACAGAACAAAAATAACAAAACAAAAGTTTACTATATAAATAAAAACGTTATATACTATAGACAAGGAATTGATAGATTTTACGTCATATTGTTTACTAATTAATGCATTTGTGAGGAAAGCGATTCAAGCGGAAGTGCATTTGCGATTTTATTTTGAAATGTATCCCGTGCATTTCCTGTCCTGACAGTGGAGGTGGCTTGAGAATGGAGCCTGTGGCGGTAGCGACCTCACAGTGGAGGCCTGCAGCCAGGACCTCTTGAGTAGTGATGGGACAACCAGCTCTTTTACGTGAGTTGGTTCAACCGGATGGTTTTTGGTTCGCCTACTGAGATAATAGCTTCGGTCACTGGTTCTCGTGCCCACGGTGGCAGGGGTGGGGGTTGATGTAGCCTTTGAATTTCCATGAACACAATTCTAAGATGCACAAGACATAAACGCTTCTGGGATCGGTTGATAACTCAAACTTGCCGAGAACCTAGACCAACGTTTGATTACATAGACTCATGCATTAGGCATGGTTACGATCTTGTTTAGTAGCCTGGTGCGCGGTCTCCTCGTGACAGCCTACCTACCATGTAACAAACATTTAACTTAACATAACTACCAAGATAACATTACGTGTATTTGTATGTGATATTCATCGGTAATGTAGCTTATGAATTTCTATGTACACAATCATCTAAGATGCACGAGAAATAAAGGCTTCTGGGATCGGTTGATAACTCAAAATTGCCGAGAACCTAGACACCTGTTTGATTACGTTAGACTCGAGTGGTTGCACGGTTACATTCAGTCTCATTCAGTAGCCTGGTGCGCGGTCTCCTCGAGACAGCCTACCTACCATGCAGCCTGCAACATTCACTTCTCTAACATTTAACTTAACATAACTACCAAGATAACATGATGTGTATTTGTATGTGATGTACTTCCCCATCGATAATGTGTGAATTGCCATGAACACAATCATCTAAGACAGTGGTTCCCAACCTGGGGTCCGGGGACCCCTCAGGGGGGCGGCAAAAATATTTGCACATGTTAAACAAATTATGATAATACACTAGAATATATAATGTATACAAAAACTATATATTTTTGTTCTCACTTAAAACTGTAGGCAGGCTACTTAGTAGGCCAAACCTCCGGGACCTCTTAACCTGTGGCCCTTGCTTTCATCAGGTCAGCTGCTAGCTGCTATCATCCTCATTTTTCCTGCCGCCACGGCATCACTATTTTATGAATAGCGGAGAAACGTAAAAGTGCTGATAACTCCTCTGTATCAGTAGATCGAGTAGAGCAAGTAAGGCTCTATCTCGAGAGTTACCTCAACTTCGGTTTCGGAGGGGGGCTCAGCTTTTCTTAGACATAAGTAGGGAGGGCGCCAAGGAAAAAAGGTTGGGAACCACTGATCTAAGATGCACCAGAAACAAGGCTTGGTTAATAACTCAAACTTGCCGAGAACCAAGACACCACTTGATTACATTAGACTTGAGCGGTTGCACGGTTACATTCGGTCTCGTTCAGTAGCCTGGTGCGCGATCTCCAATCTTCAACAACTCTTTCGGTCCAATCGTGCTGCTTGAGGTAGTCCATTTCCTGACTGATTCTACCACCATTCCAGTGGAGGCACTAATGAGGTAAAAAAACAGGAGTGAGTCGGTTCATTGACGTATGGCACTTGATTCTCCCGGGTTAAGTGACACGACTTGGGTTAATTAACCGGCTCTTCGGTCAGTTCGTCAACACTAGCAGTGAGGTATTCTTCAACGGGACATATACCAATTGTAAAAAAGTAACACTGATTATTGAGTGTTATTACCCATACACAGCAGTATAATAAACTTGAAAATTATAATGTTTAGTGTGGGTTGTTATCCTTCTGTTTTTATGGACCAAATCTATTGAATACATTAATGTTAAAGTCATACTTTCATAAAGGAAAGTAAACAATATTTATATGAACTAATTATTTCTTTAATAGTGATAAGTAGCCTAATGGTTTATATTTATGTTTCTTTTCCTTCTTTCATGAGGAATTCTAAGTAATGATGCAGCCAAGGAGGACACAGTGTTGTGGTTGTGTAATTTTCTGTTGTTGTTTCCTGTTTTTTGTTGTTTATTCTGAATTGTGTATGTTTTGTTAGTTCCTGTGTTCTCTGTTCTCCCTTGTGTTGTCTAGTGTTGTGTCAAGTTTCTGTGTTTAGTTGATTTCATGTTTTCTGTCAGTTTTTCCCATTTGCTGTTTTATTTTGATATCTGTTTTCTGTCTTGTCATGTCTAGTTTTGCTTCCTGTGTTTTCCCACCTGTGTGATTGTCTATTGTGCGCCACCTGTTCCCCAGCCCCGGTGTCACCTGTCCTGTGTTTGCTCGTTACCTAGTTTATTTAACCCCTGTGTTTCCTTTCTCTCTTGTCAGATCATTTTGTGTTCGTTCCAGTTAGTTTGTGTGTTCATGTGCTTACCCCGTGTCAGTTCTGTAGTTCCTGGCTTTTTGTATTTCTCTGTTTTTTGGATTACCTTCTTCTTTCTGGAATTTTGCCTGCTGAAGCCTCAGACTCCCTTGGTTTGTTTTTTGTGTTTAATCCAATAAACCCGCAACTTCAACCCTTCTCCTGCCTGCCTGCCTCTCCCTGCATTTGGGTCCTTTAACCCCCGTACCATAACACACAGAGGATTAAAAAAACATGATGGACTCTTCAGAAGCGGTAATTATTTTCACTCAATTTTCTGCGTGCGAAAGTCGCCGGACGACACCAGTTTCTGAACATGGCCATACTGAGAAATACAGAGTTTTGTGGAGTGGATAGTCTTAATTAGCTTTGTATCAAGTCATTTGGCAATGGCTTGAAAATAAGGACTGTCAATAATATAAAAAATGTACGCACTAAAGCTTTAACTTGTTTATTTTAGACAACATGAATCCAGAAAAAAATGTCATGTTTACTAATGTATGTAATGTGTCTAGTAAAGTCAACTAATTCGGGATAGAGGTGTAGGGAAAAGATAAAGCAAAAAATTCAGCTATGCTAGTCTAGGTCAGGACCTTGTGAGGTGTTCAGGTGCTGTTTGTTTTCTTCCACTATGACCTGATATGGCCTAGTCTGCTCCCATAATGTAGCTTTCTTCATTATTTGTATAACATTACAACCTCAACTAAACAAACTAATCGATCTCATGCTGGTCTCAGAGAAAATAGAAACCATTAAGTAGTGACCATTTCAAACGTATAATTTACTTTTACCTAGCCATTATCTAGGTCTTACGAAAGCAGCCTATGTCTATGTCCATGTCTGTAGTAGCAGTACAGCTCTTTATTGAAACTAGCTTTGAAGTCCTTTCTATTCATTCCCACTCGCACAGATTTTTAAAATTGTGCAGTGGGAATTAGGAGAGAGCTATATCACTTACATGAAAACATCTAATCTAATTGAGTGTAACTTTGAACTCGTCAGTCAGTACCTCCACAACATCTGAACTCATTAGCTGGAGAACTTGTGGTATGCTGTACTTGTAGTTTTGGCATTAGGAGAAAAGGATATTATACTAATAAGCAGTCATTATGGAAGGGTATGGAAGGTAGATACCTACAGCTGATTTAATGTCCTTAAAGTGGTTATTCTGTATGTGGCGTGGACCATTTGATAACACTTTTTGTATATAAATACCGGATGTCCAAATTATTTCTGCTGCTCAAGTTGGCCGCTGTACAATCTTGATAAAAAGATTGTACAGCGGATATTTCTTCAGTAGTATTCATTTTGTTCCATCTTGAGATTTCTCGTATTGCCTTTCTATGCTCATCAGTCACCATAATAAACTGTTTGAGTAGATTATCTGCTATCTATGTTGCCCTTGAAATCAACACACACACTCCTATTCACTTCTTGGCTATATGATAAGACATTAATTGATTGTGATGGTTGAGAAGGTCCCACTGAGTGACAGTCAATAACACATGAAATGCCAAGGACTTCTGTCACCAATCATCCCAGCAGATGCAGACCAGTGCATGCACACATACAGTACACACATGCATATAAACATGGCAACATACACATATGCCAATCAAATGGCACTCTCACAGAGGGTGGGCGACGCCACAAATGCTCCTAATCCTTTTGTGCCCTGCACATAAGGCTGCAGCACTCTGTAGTGTACATCTCCCTTTCAAACTGCATAATTTAATATGTCAAAAGCACTGGTTGCCCAGATCTGCTCATTGAACCTAGTGCAAAAATATAAAACAATACAAAACGTAAACGTTCTTTAGACATATAAGCAATGGTATTGTTTTTGGAGCCGCAATGCTTGTGGTATAAAAGTCCCTGTGGAGTGTCATGGTACATACTAAATAAATGCCTGAATAACAATGCATGTTTAAATCCAAAGCTCTTTTTTTTTTTTTTTAAACTGTATTCCCTGTAGCGCTTCATACAGCAGGTTACTTTAGATCTTTCCTTTGTGATGTAATTTGATATTATTCATAGCCTCCCCCCAGCCTTTATGTGTCTTTCTCATTCCTCCCTCGGCCCCTTGCCTATCCCATCTTTTTAATCTCTCTTCTCCTATCTGTTTGACACCACGTTCTGCATCCTTTCCCCATCCTCTCCTGCCTCACAGCATTCACAAGGCAGCGGCAGAGTTATGGTGGATCAATGCTATTGTGCACCAATCAAAAAGGACACTAAAGACTCATTAAAACACAAGCTGCAGGCATGCTCCTGATGGGATACTGCGATTCTTGCAATGGATGCACCGACTTCAGTGCGACATCTAACAGAATATGCTTATACAGTATGTGAGAACACCACTGTAATACACTCAATATAAAGAGACAGTGCTGTAGAGATGGCAGAAAGATGGAAGGAGGAGCAGGGTATGGAGGAGGGAAAGAGATAAAGGCAAGACACAAACAGATGACTTTCTGCGCAAAGATAACCATGACAGTGGAGGTACTGCATGATGAAGTGAGAGAGGGGAAAGAGAGAAAGGAGAGAGAGACAGCATGACAGTTTTGAAGATGACAGGCTCCACCGACAAACACAGGCAGTACATTGGTTGCCTGAGGATGTGTGTGTAAAGTCAGAGGAGACATAACTTTGGAACACCAACACACCATGGGCAAGGAGACCTCTTGCCTGGTCCAGACTCCTTATGTAAATACAGATCACAGCTTAATCTGAAAAATGCAGATGAGGAGAGTGTTTACTGTAAATACTTGCTGCTGGGAGGCAGTGAATAAGCAAAGTCCCAAGCCTGGACATTAAAGGAGCATGGCCGAAAAGAGCAATGTTGTAATGTAAACAGGTAAATCTAAACCGGCATGTGCAGCAATTACACTGTCATGAAAATCAATGGGTGGCCTTTGACACGAGCTGTGCATGCTTCAATTATACTCAATGTGATATAGGTGTAATGTGCTGTGTGAACGTGAGGGACTGTGTTTGGGACATAGTTCTATTCTGTCTCTTGTGTTTGTTGTTTGACACATTCACAGAGGTCTGAGCTCCCGGACCTTCTCTTCATTATTTTTCCTCGACCTTGAGAAATGCAGAACGAGGCCTGTTTTGGTCACAGTGCCTGGCTTTAATAATTTCAGGCATAGATTAAAACACTTTCTCACATAACATCCTATATGGAGCTCGGCCGTGACCTTCACTTCCAAATAAAATATTTAGCTGGAGCGGTGGATCCACTTGTAGCTAATTAGAGAAGGCTATGTGGCCAGGTGGCAAGGTCTGTGACTCTTCCCAGTGGTAAAAGGCAAAGACTTTTCATGTGAGAGATGGCAATTAATCAAATACAATACGAATTACTCAAACTTCTCTCCTTAAAATTTAAATATTAGTCTTTGATAAAATAATAGTTACTTTTCTAATTATTCAAACAGCAAAAGTAATTAGTTACTCTTTACTCAGCCTAGCTCTGTCCTTTAAAACAACCTCAAATCGGTCTCTGTGTATAATAGCAGCTAAAATACTTTTCTCACCAGGCCCATCGCTGTGCCGTCAGGACTCGAGGCAAACCTGTAATATGCACATTTTCAGCCAGTAATCACTGTTTCAAACGTCTGCCTGAATGTGCCATCCTGCATGTTGATTCCACTGGAGAAAAAATCACTTAATGTAACAAGCGGTAATGAGACATTTAAAGCAATTGGCAGTGGTTTCGGTCTTTTGTTGTGGTGTTGCAGCCGATACCACTCATCCAACAAATGAAGTTGGCACACTGTGAAAGCATATCCCTTTGATCTGCACTCAGGCATCCATCTCTTAAACTGTATCCAGCCACTGCCTTCACCAAACTGAGGCCTGGTATAGCAACAGTGCCCCGATGGCCCCGTTTTTCGTTTTGCCATACAATCCAGCACAAGGAGCACCAGATGCTTCCCCCAGCTGTTTGACATAGATGAATTGTTGTACTCTACCTTTACTCCTCGCAGCTTAGTGGCTGGAGTTCCAGTGGGTGTCCTAGATGAATGAGATTATTCTTGGGTATTTCCCTTCTCTGTTAAATCTGACCATTATCTTCGTCCTTCCTCCACCTCTCCATCCAGACACTTGTGATTTAGGTACTTTGGTACCTTTACGTTGGTCTAAAAAAAGTCTCTGTATACTTGTCTCACCATTTCTGCTCATTGTCCTTTCTGCTCCTCTCTCTTCCTAAGGGGGACACCTCCACACTTGGGCTAATGATCACATCACAGACTCACTTCTCAGCACTTGCTAGCTCCCAATTATAGTCAAGAGTTGGCTTCTTTAAAGTAAAGATCTTCATCCTCCTGCTACTGAGGGCACTTCAACTTCTGCTGCCTTCATTACCCGAGGTTCTCTGTTTGTCTGTTCCTCCTGCAGTCTTTCCACCCCATCAGCCTCTTATTCAACTGCCCGTCTTTTCTTTCATGTCCATTTCTATCATGTCTTCCTCTTTCATTCCTTTGTTGTTTGTTTGTTTCTTTCTTTAATGGACCAAACTTTTTCTAAAAACTAGAAAAGCCTTCACCCAAAGTTTGCCCTCTTCATCAAGTGATGTCAAGTGCAGGAGTTAACTTACTTAACTTTTGTTCAAGTAGTCAGCTACAACGGAAGTATTTCCTCATGCTGAACAGAGGAAAAATTACTTCTTTGGAACTTTGTTTTGTATTTTACCAGCAAGAATGACTAACTGTTCATCAAATGGATTTACAGGATTTACAGATGCGATATGCTGTAAAAATGTGCAAATTCTAATGCCAATTAGCATGACCACAACTGGGAGCAAATACATTCAGGAAAAAAGTAACAAGCTTTTAAGTTTTGAAGCTTATTAGTTTAATCATTGGTGTCAGATCTGTATGTTGAAGTGCATCATATTGTGTAGAGTGTTGCAAAAGACTCACCGGCACATTTCCCTCAGCCACTGCAGCTATAAAAGAAAATGAGGCTCTTTCTGGCAGAGGTTGAAAATAATGAGTAAATATGGGTATTAGAATGGAAATCGAGGGCAGTTGCAAGCAGCACACTACTATTGGTAAAAACTTTCAAATTAAATATTCAGGAGAAAAGGTGTATGTGTGCACTATTTTCAAAATGACAAAATTTACGGAAACAAAAACAAAACCTAAAGATGATTATATTCTAAATGACACTCATTTAAAACCCAGCCATTTCCCCCCTTGTGCATTATCCTCCAAGGGAACTCAGTGATCGACATAATAAATTTAAGATTTTAAAATTGTTGCACGTCTTCCATGAATGCTAAACTGACTTTCACTTGACATTTGTTAAAGCTGAATGCGGAAGCCATGTTTTTGCAGCCACAGTGATGCAACAAAGACACAGACAAACAGAATTTCTAAAATGTCCCCATTATTAGCTTTTTCTTATCCCTTTTCCTTTCATATTGTGTCCCTTTATATCCATTCAGCTGTTTTCTCCTTAATCCCACACACCTGCCTTTGGATTGCACAGTAGGTCACAGACGTGAGTGTTTGTGTGGTTAAAGACCAGGGGCCTGTTGCACAAAACCAGGATAAGGGATTAAGCCAGGATATTCAAGTTATCCTGGATGAATTTAGCTTTGATTTGGTTGCACAAAAGCAGGTTGAATTAAACCCAGCCAAGTAACCATGGAGAGTTCTTTGCAGCTAGCCTGCTCCAGAGCAGGTTAACAGCCAGGCTAAGATTAATCCTGGAGTCTTATGTGTTAAATCAGCTGCCACTCTGATCCAAAATAAACGTGTTTAACAGTTATTACGTTTATTTATATTAACATGCATTACTTGTCACTATTGCTGTCACAAGTTTGATTTAAATCCTACTATTGCAGTTGTTTGGATGGTAAGAAATGGTTGCAGATGCACCAGAGATAAAGTGGGACAATGCGGAGTCTCCCCGTGAATTTGCACCGTGCAACGTGGAGAGGCGGGGGGAGGCAGGGGGATCCTCCCACACCGTGCAGGGGAAACTAAAGGAAACTTTCAGCGTCAATAACGACGACAATGGCACCTAACCAAACGTCCGTATTTTACAAGATGGAAGTGAGAATGTGTTGGAATGCCACAAAGCTTCTTAATCTTTTTTATTTTGGTGCTGTCACGCATCTTGGAGCTTGGGAGTGAGAAAAAAACATGATATAACATGAAACAGGATATATTGTTTTACAGATATGCTTACAGTGTGTATTGAAGTCACTTACTTATTTTTCTAGTTTTTGTCCAGTCATGTATGTTCTGTATGAACATTAATCGTAGAAATATATTTAGAATTAGACATAGCTTATAGAGATTTGTGCATATGGTTGTAAAACATATTCTCGCATTATGAATAAGGGTTTGAAGTTAAGCCTAGTCCTTAGGGTAAATTGCCTGAGGAACATTAATTCCCTCTGCTCACTTTTAAGGCAAAGTAGGCTAAATAATAAAACATTGTATTTATATAGTGCTTTACAGGCTACTCAGACACTTAAAACCAGTACCACAGTAAAACCAGCACATTTAGCCCATAAAAACAGATACAGCAATAAAACCAACACATAAAACAAGTATATTAAAAGCAATTAAAACAGAGTGTACAACTTTGTAAAAATGTGGAGTGACTAGTAGGCCCTATGTAGATCTTTTTAAATCCTTACGTATTCAGTCGGACCGCTATTGTCTGTTGGGCTTTTTCTCTCTGTCTGATAAAAACAGCCATATTTCCCTTTTTGTATATTATATGCTTCACCTCCTCGTAACTTTCCATTAGAAGCTGCTGCTCAGCTGGTTAAACATATGCCGCACGCGTCTTCTCCATTTCTGCATCAGTAAATCTGTGATCGATACCGTGGTCTATTTAAGAAAGCCGCGAACATGCACTTATCCCAGCTATCTACACCTGGCTTGACATAGCTTCACCTACCTACGATTAAGCTGCGATGAGCGGACCACACTAAGTCAAGCTGCGCTTTTTCAGTTATCCTGGATTTCTTCATTCTACTTTTGTGCAACAGGCCCCAGGGGATACACTGTGGCTCTGGGAAAACAAAACTGTTGGTTGTTTTCTCATCTCAACAGACAAGGAGTAAGTCAGTGTTTGAAGTCTCAGTGGGATGTTGAGACTATAGATCCTGTGTGGATGTCGTTCTCTATATGTATGCGTAGCAGCAGAAGCATCAGCAGCTGCAGTAGCAGGATCAATAGGTGAAAAGTAGTGCTGTCAGTTAAATGCGTTATTAACAGCGTTAACGCAAACCCATTTTAACGCCGTAAATTTTTTTAATTGCGAGATTAACGTTCTTTTTGGCCTAGCAAACTTTGTAGTTTTTTTCACATGCTGTTGCAACAACTAGTAACGTTAGAAAAACTACAACGCCACACCGGATCTAGCTAGACCGGAAACAAAACAGACACACTTGTTTGGGCTTGCGAGCCGGCCAAAGAGTAGTACATACCTGCAAACTAATCGCTTTTCGGCGAAAATCGCCATTTTGAATGGGAAAATGTCATCCACGTGAATTGTGTAGATCCGAAGAGTTTTTATTTGCGGGGGGGGGGGTCCGACACCCGGTGCTAATACGGCACCGGTGCCTTAATGACCATTATCTACTGGACCGAATAGCAACGCGGATTTCGGTGCCTTATTTAGGTGCCACTTAAATGCCTGCACTTCTCTCTGATGAAAACGGATGTTAGAGGGAACTGAAACATCGCAGCACGGGACGCTAGTCAACACTACACTTAGCAGCAGCTAACGTTAACCTACTGTTAGCTAGCAGCTGAAGTAAACACGGTTAAAATGCTGACAGCTATGCCCTCTCTCCCGATCTCGGATACAGTTTTGGTCTTTCATTTTTGATACGTTTTCTTAAATCTGTGACCGAGAGATAAGCCCTGCTCCTGAAATCGCAATATTTGATGTGACCCCTGCTGGGATGGCAATATCTGGTGCACAATCAGTTGCCATTGCGTTCTCATCTCTACTGACCAGACGTCTTATTTTGTGTAATTGGAAGTCAGATATGCCTCCCACACACAGGTGCTGGGTTGAGGATGTAATGGCACACTTGAAACGTGAGAAGTTAAAACACCCGATCAGGGATTCAACCCAGAGATTTTATAAGGTCTGGCAGCCATTTCTGGATTATTTTAATTTACAATTTCCTGCTGGAAACACTGGGATATAATTGATTCACAGGCTCTGTAACATGTCAGTTATTATTGTCATTTTATTATTGTATATGTTGGGGTTGCTGTTTGGGGACTTGTTAATTAATTAATTAATACCAGCTAATGCTAGACAAGTGTTCCAATTAACTTGAAGTGAAAACCCAGTGAGAGGGTCAACATTTAAGATGAAAACATGGACAGCACCCTAAGATCACGGCTGTTTTTAATGTACACCGTGCCATGGATACGCATTGCTAAGCCTCTGTCCTGATTGACAGGTCGGCGTGTAGCCATGCCCTAAATCATGCCTGGCTTTATCATCTATTTTAAAATAAATGACACCATCATTTACGAAATAAAAATCATGCTGTACTGAAGAAATCTTGAAACTAGCAATTAAGACCATAAACTCATTATGAAAATGTTTACTGAGATAAGAAATCAAGTAAGAAGTAGGGTCATCTTCTCATAGCCCATAGCTCATAGAATGCAGGTTTAAAGCACTTCTGCATTGGATTCACTTTTCCGTTGCGGAAGCTCCGTCCATAATTGTTTTTTACAGTCTATGGTTAACCATGATTATTCTCTAATGATCATACTGTGTGTTAATTCAGATGTGTTGGTTAACATGTTGCACATGTATGGTGGTATGCATTACAATTTGATTACATTAAAGTGTTTACCTGGTAAATAAATCGAAAGTCACTTTCTTGCAGAGATTTAGATAAGATCTATGATCGAGGAGACAGTTATCTTAGCCTAAAGATTGGAAGAAGGGGGGGAATAGTTAGTCTGGCTCTGTCCAAAGGTAACAAAATCTGCCACCAGCATTGTTGCAGCAGACATAGGTATTGATTTTATGCATTTTTTGTACATATTTAAAGGTGCAGTAGGTAAGACTTATAAAACTAACTTTCTGTCATATTTGCTGAAACTGACCCTATGATATTTGCTGAAACTGACCCTATGTTCGAGTAGAACTACATGACACGTGTCTAACTGCGTGTCAATCACTGCTCATGCATACACATTCAGGGAGGGGCTTAGGAGACCGTTTTGGGCTTTAGCAGAAAGGGGGGAGGGACTGAGAAGTTGACGTTTTGGGCTAAGTCCTGGATCTTCGCAATCCTACCTACAGCACCTTTTAAATGGCAAGTGAAATAATCCACAATAACCATCGAGCTTCATCTCCTTGCCTCCAGTTAAGGGTTATGAACTGATAATGACAGAGGTGAGAAAGGGATGGTAGCTAAAAGTCCTGTGACATGACGTGAGTCGCTCTGTCGTATTGTTTCAACATTCAATTCAATTTATAGTATGAAATCATAACGAGTTATATCAAGACACTTTACAGATAGGTCTAGACCACACTCTATAGTTTACAAAGACCCAACATTTATAAAAATTACCCCAAGAGCAAGCATTTAGTGCAACAGGGGCGAGGAAAACTTCCTTTTAGGCAGAAACCTCGGACAGACCCAGGCTCTTGATAGGCGGTGTCTGATGGTGCCGGTTGGGGGTACGATGAACAGTGGCAATTGTAGTTATAATAAAGATAATGGAACTATGACTAGAAATAGTAGTTGTAGTAGTTCATGGCGTAGCAGGGCACTGCAGGGCATAGTAGGGCGTTGCAGAGCACTGCAGGGCGTGGCAGGACGCCAAGCAGGACCACGGCGACAGCTGCAACCATGATTTAGGTGCCCCCCTAATCCAAGGAAAACTGCGGGGCGGGAAAACATAAGGACTGCAGGGAATAAGCTAAGTTAGTAACAAGCTGGACATGGAGCTGATTAAACCACCAGTGAATCCTTTGGAAG